>NC_084583.2:3825000-3837500 GCF_033978685.3 Nerophis lumbriciformis
CGACTGCTTAGGGAATAAGGGTATTTGGGCTGGTGAGTGGAAGGTTTAAAGCTGTCAGAAAATCACTTAGTCGACAAAAGATTCCAGTCGGACCCATGACGTACAACCTGGAAAGGAGCACTTGCCTTCAACACAGCCTGAACCGGGGCCAGCCTTTTTAACTGGCGCCATCAGTCCTCCAGGTAATGCAATTAGATGCTCCTAATATCTGGGGGATGCTCTTCAAACTGCAAATGCACTTTTGCTAAATAGCATGCGCTGTAATAACTAGTGACAGCACTCAAGGAGTCGAGTAAGGGGGGCGGTGGGGGTTAAAAAAATAAATAAATAAATAATAGCTTTTCCCCCTGATTGGTTCAAGACAGAACTCTATCGCCCTGATGAATTCATGAAGTGAAAACAGATGTCCAAGTTGATGCTTGTTTCTGCTTTCCCGCCTGGCAACACCTTTCAGGTTGAAACACAAATTAAACACAAGTTAAACATACTAATAACATCTGCCAACACCTTAAAGGGGAACTGCACTACTTGCTAATTTACTGGTAATATCCAAATACTTTCTGTTGTAACATGTTTCCATCTACACTTCTGTAAAAATGTATTTAATTCTTCTTTTTAATTAGTTTTGGGCAATACTATCATTCTGGGCATCGACCTAATACCTAATATGGCTCGTATTGGCCATACTAATGTTCATACTAGGGTTGTCCCAATAACAAATATTTTAGTACCGGTACCAAAATGTATTTTGATACTTTTCTAAATAAAGGGGACCACAAAAATGGCATTATTGGCTTTATTTTAAAGGCCTACTGAAACCCACTACTACCGACCACGCAGTCTGATAGTTTATACATCAATGATGAAATCTTAACATTGCAACACATGCCAATACGGCCGGGTTAGCTTACTAAAGTGCAATTTTAAATTTTGTGCCAAAATATCCTGCTGAAAACGTCTCGGTATGATGACGCCGGCACGTGACGTCACGGATTGTAGAGGACATTTTGGGACAGCATGGTGGCCAGCTATTAAGTCGTCTGTTTTCATCGCAAAATTCCACAGTATTCTGGACATCTGTGTTGGTGAATCTTTTGCAATTTGTTCAATGAACAATGGAGACAGCAAAGAAGAAAGCTGTAGGTGGGAAGCGGTGTATTGCGGGCGGCTGCAGCAACACAAACACAGCCGGTGTTTCATTGTTTACATTCCCGGAAGATGACAGTCAAGCTTTACCATTGGCCTGTGGAGAACTGGGACAACAGAGACTCTTACCAGGAGGACTTTGAGTTAGATGTGCAGATGCGGTACCGTGAGTACGCATGCAGCTGCGGCTTCCAAACATTTGATCGCTTGCCCGTACGTGCGTGCCGCTATGTGCATGTCACGTACGTAACTTTGGGGAAATATATGTGCTGTATGAACTTTGGGGAGGTGAACGGTACTTTGGGCTGTGGGATTGAGTGTATTGTGCAGGTGTTTGAGTTGTATTGGCGGGTTATATGGACAGGAGGGGGGAGGTGTTTGTTATGCGGGATTAATTTGTGGCATATTAAATATTAGCCTGGTTGTGTTGTGGCTAATAGAGTATATATATGTCTTGTGTTTATTTACTGTTTTAGTCATTCCCAGCTGAATATCAGGTCCCACCCGCCTCTCACAGCATCTTCCCTATCTGAATCGCTCCCACTGCCCTCTAGTCCTTCACTCTCACTTTCCTCATCTACGAATCTTTCATCCTCGCTCAAATTAATGGGGAAATCGTCGCTTTCTCGGTCCGAATCGCTCTCGCTGCTGGTGGCCATGATTGTAAACAATGTGCAGATGTGAGGAGCTCCACAACCTGTGACGTCACGCGCATATCGTCTGCTACTTCCGGTACAGGCAAGGCTTTTTTATCAGCAAACAAAAGTTGCAAACTCTATCGTCGATGTTCTCTACTAAATCCTTTCAGCAAAAATATGGCAATACCGCGAAATGATCAAGTATGACACAGGATGGACCTGCTATCCCCGTTTAAATAAGAACATCGCATTTCAGTAGGCCTTTAACCAAAAAGTCCTATGGTACATGAAACAAGTGTTTCTTATTGTAATCAAAGAACAATTTAGTCATTAAATAAAAGAGTGAACATACTAGACAACTTGTAGTAGTAAGTAAGTAAACAAAGGCTCCTAATTGGTCTGCTGACGTATCCAGTAAAATATTGTGTCATTTATCATTCTATTACTCTGTCAAAATTATAAAAGGACAAGCTGTAAAAAATGTATTATTAATCTACTTGTTCATTTACTGTTAATATCTGCTTACTTTCCGTTTTAACATGTTCTATCTACACTTCTGTTAAAATGTAATAATCACTTATTCTTCTGTTGTTTGATTAGTTTTGGCTGATACCACAAATTTAGGTATTGATCCGATACCACGTAGTTACAAGATCATACATTGGTCATATTCAAAGTCCTCGTGTGTCCAGGGACGTATTTCCTGAGTTTATAAACATAATATGCATTTGAAAAAAAAGGGGAAAAAAATTGTGACAATAAACAATACCGATGTAATCATAGTAGTATCGACTACTATACAATATGCTATTGTACTTGGTATCATTACAGTGGATGTCAGGTGTAGATCCACCCATGGCGTTTGTTTACATTCAGGAACGGCGTCATTAGCTATTGTATTCTCCTACATTGTGTAGTGAAGCATGTTTAGCTATTCCTCGTCCTGCATTGATAATAATACTTTTAAGAAACTTACTTTATTTGTCGCCATGGAGACCAGGATTAGTGATTTAGAAGTAGCTAAAACACTGCCGACTGCGGATGGATGTTAGCTGTTAGCTCGCTAGCCTTGTCTTAAAGCACTGAGGGCGTTTCATTGTTATAACGTCACCTTTACCTTTATCGTTTTTAAGCCAACATACGTCCGTTCACCCTTTTCTGTCTACACACTGTGTCTGTTTGTAAGTACTCGGTGATTGCGTGCTGCCGAACATGCTTCTCTGCTCGCAAAACCAGCAATGTGCCCGTTTAAAAAAAAATAAAATAAATAAATAAAAAATGGGGATCCAGTACATTTTAAACATTAGTATAGTACCGTTTTCTATTCATTAGTACCACAATACTATACTAGTACAGGTATACCATATATATATATATATATACACACACACACAGGTAAAAGCCAGTAAATTAGAATATTTTGAAAAACTTGATTTATTTCAGTAATTGCATTCAAAAGGTGTAACTTGTACATTATATTTATTCATTGCACACAGACTGATGCATTCAAATGTTTATTTCATTTATTTTTGATGATTTGAAGTGGCAACAAATGAAAAACCAAAATTCCGTGTGTCACAAAATTAGAATATAACTTAAGGCTAATACAAAAAAGGGATTTTTAGAAATGTTGGCCAACTGAAAAGTATGAAAATGAAAAATATGAGCATGTACAATACTCAATACTTGGTTGGAGCTCCTTTTGCCTCAATTACTGTGTTAATGCGGCGTGGCATGGAGTCGATGAGTTTCTGGCACTGCTCAGGTGCTATGAGAGCCCAGGTTGCTCTGATAGTGGCCTTCAACTCTTCTGCGTTTTTGGGTCTGGCATTCTGCATCTTCCTTTTCACAATACCCCACAGATTTTCTATGGGGCTAAGGTCAGGGGAGTTGGCGGGCCAATTTAGAACAGAAATTCCATGGTCTGTAAACCAGGCACAGGTAGATTTTGCGCTGTGTGCAGGCGCCAAGTCCTGTTGGAACTTGAAATCTCCATCTCCATAGAGCAGGTCAGCAGCAGGAAGCATGAAGTGCTCTAAAACTTGCTGGTAGACGGCTGCGTTGACCCTGGATCTCAGGAAACAGAGTGGACCGGCACCAGCAGATGACATGGCACCCCAAACCATCACCCAACCATGCAAATTTTGCATTTCCTTTGGAAATCGAGGTCCCAGAGTCTGGAGGAAGACAGGAGAGGCACAGGATCCACGTTGCCTGAAGTCTAGTGTAAAGTTTCCACCATCAGTGATGGTTTGGGGTGCCATGTCATCTGCTGGTGTCGGTCCACTCTGTTTCCTGAGATCCAGGGTCAACGCAGCCGTCTACCAGCAAGTTTTAGAGCACTTCATGCTTCCTGCTGCTGACCTGCTCTATGGAGATGGAGATTTCAAGTTCCAACAGGACTTGGCGCCTGCACACAGCGCAAAATCTACCCGTGCCTGGTTTACGGACCATGGTATTTCTGTTCTAAATTGGCCCGCCAACTCCCCTAACCTTAGCCCCATAGAAAATCTGTGGGGTATTGTGAAAAGGAAGATGCAGAATGCCAGACCCAAAAACGCAGAAGAGTTGAAGGCCACTATCAGAGCAACCTGGGCTCTCATAACACCTGAGCAGTGCCAGAAACTCTTCGACTCCATGCCACGCCGCATTAACGCAGTAATTGAGGCAAAAGGAGCTCCAACCAAGTATTGAGTATTGTACATGCTCATATTTTTCATTGTCATACTTTTCAGTTGACCAACATTTCTAAAAATCCCTTTTTTGTATTAGCCTTAAGTAATATTCTAATTTTGTGACACACGGAATTTTAGATTTTCATTTGTTGTCACTTCAAATCATCAACATTAAATGAAAAAAAACATTTGAATGCATCAGTCTGTGTGCAATGAATAAATATAATGTACAAGTTACACCTTTTGAATGCAATTACTGAAATAAATCAAGTTTTTCAAAATATTCTAATTTACTGGCTTTTACCTGTATATATATATATATATATGACATTACAACTTTTGCCGCAACTTTGTGAAAAAGATGCTGCAAATTCAACTATTACAACAAAAGCCATCCATCCAGTTTGGAGTCAAGTCGCTTGTTCTCTCTACCGCTGGCACACTTTGGGTCTTACTTGACGAGAAGCCGCCCGGTAAGGAATCGAGCTTTCTTAGGTCATGTTTTTTTTTTTTTTCCCCTTTTCTTTGGGTGAGACGCAAAACCACCTATCGGAGTAGCCCCAGGGTAGAAAAAGGTGGCAATAATCTTGCTATCATGTCACATTCAAGGCTGCCCATGTGAGAGATGAGGACAGCCACCTTGCCGAACACACACACACACACACACACACACACACACACACACACACACACACACACACGCTCGCGGCGGCTCAGAAAGTGCACCGGGAAAACTCTGCGGGGTGACGCACAACGGCGCTGCATCACAAGCGGTTCATCGAGTCGCCCTAATCTGGGGCTCAATCGCTTCACTTGATGGATTTGCTGGAATATCAAAGAACACAACGCTACATACAGTAACTAAGCAGGGCTGATCAGGAGCCGCGATAGCGACGACGTACCCACAGAGGCGAGCGATAGAGAGACACTCTCGGGGGAATGAGATCTCGCCGCCTCTATTCCCCCTCAAGGCAACATCGGGGTAATTCTTGGAAGGGATTATCCCGGCAACACAATGTTCTCTGTTCTGCAAATTGTACGCCTCTTTAAGCACTATTGATAATTTACTTGTTTATATTGTGCACGGATGAAAGTCTGACACGGGATTTTCGTGTTTTTCTTTTACTGATTTAGGGAGCGTTACAATCTGCACAATGCCTCGTTATGTTATTTCCTCAGTCAATTTATGGTTCGCATTTAACCACGCCAACAAGTCGCTTGCCCTAACGCCCTAAAAAATTGACCAGCAACCGCCCTTGTCCCTTGCCCTAAAAAATTGACCAGTGACCGCCCTTGTCCCTTGCCCTAATGCCCTAAAATATTTACCAGTGACCGCCTTTGTCTTTTGCCCTAATGCCCTATAAAATTGACCAGTGACCACCGGTTTTCCCTTGCCCTAATGCCCTAATAAATTGACCAGTGACCGCCCTTGTCCCTTGCCCTAACACCCTAAAAATTTGACCAGTGACCGCCCCTTGTCCCTTGCCCTAACGCCCTAAAAATTTGACCAGTGACCGCTCCTTGTCCCTTGCCCAAACGCCCGAAAAAATTGACCAGCGATCGCCCTTGTCCCTTGCCCTAACGCCCTAAAAAATTGACCAGTGACCGCCCTTGTCCCTTGCCGTAACGCCCTAAAAATTTGACCAGTGACCGCCCTTGTCCCTTGCCCTAACGCCCTAAAAAATTGACCAGTGACCGCCCTTGTCCCTTGCCCTAACGCCCTAAAAAATTGACCAGTGACCGCCCTTGTCCCTTGCCCTAACGCCCTAAAAAATTGACCAGTGACCGCCCTTGTCCCTTGCCCTAACACCCTAAAAAATTGACCAGTGACCGCCCTTGTCCCTTGCCCTAACGCCCTAAAAAATTGACAATCGACCACCCTTGTCCCTTTGCCGTAACACCCTAGAAAATTGACCAGGGACCGCCCTTGTCCCTTGCCCTAACGACCTAAAAAATTGACTAGCGACCGCCCTAGTCCCTTGCCCTAACGCCCTAAAAAATTGACAAGCGACCGCCCTTGTCCCTTGCCCTAACGCCCTAAAAAATTGACCAGTGACCGTCCTTGTCCCTTGCCCTACCGCCCTAAAAAGTTGACCAGTGACCACCTTTGTCCCTTGCCCTACCGCCCTAAAAATTTGACCAGCGACAGCCCTTGTCCCTTGCCCTAACACCCTAAAACATTGACCAGTGACCGCCCTTGTCCCTTGCCCTAACGCCCTAAAAAATTGACCAGTGACCGCCCTTGTCCCTTGCCCTAACGCCCTAAAAAATTGACCAGTGACCGCCCTTGTCCCTTGCCTTAACGCTCTAAAAAATTGACCAGTGACCGCCCTTGTCCCTTGCCCTAACACCCTAAAAATTTGACCAGTGACCGCCCCTTGTCCCTTGCCCTAACGCCCTAAAAATTTGACCAGTGACCGCTCCTTGTCCCTTGCCCAAACGCCCGAAAAAATTGACCAGCGATCGCCCTTGTCCCTTGCCCTAACGCCCTAAAAAATTGACCAGTGACCGCCCTTGTCCCTTGCCGTAACGCCCTAAAAATTTGACCAGTGACCGCCCTTGTCCCTTGCCCTAACGCCCTAAAAAATTGACCAGTGACCGCCCTTGTCCCTTGCCCTAACGCCCTAAAAAATTGACCAGTGACCGCCCTTGTCCCTTGCCCTAACGCCCTAAAAAATTGACCAGTGACCGCCCTTGTCCCTTGCCCTAACACCCTAAAAAATTGACCAGTGACCGCCCTTGTCCCTTGCCCTAACGCCCTAAAAAATTGACAATCGACCACCCTTGTCCCTTTGCCGTAACACCCTAGAAAATTGACCAGGGACCGCCCTTGTCCCTTGCCCTAACGACCTAAAAAATTGACTAGCGACCGCCCTAGTCCCTTGCCCTAACGCCCTAAAAAATTGACAAGCGACCGCCCTTGTCCCTTGCCCTAACGCCCTAAAAAATTGACCAGTGACCGTCCTTGTCCCTTGCCCTACCGCCCTAAAAAGTTGACCAGTGACCACCTTTGTCCCTTGCCCTACCGCCCTAAAAATTTGACCAGCGACAGCCCTTGTCCCTTGCCCTAACACCCTAAAACATTGACCAGTGACCGCCCTTGTCCCTTGCCCTAACGCCCTAAAAAATTGACCAGTGACCGCCCTTGTCCCTTGCCCTAACGCCCTAAAAAATTGACCAGTGACCGCCCTTGTCCCTTGCCTTAACGCTCTAAAAAATTGACCAGTGACCGCCCTTGTCCCTTGCCCTAACACCCTAAAAATTTGACCAGTGACCGCCCCTTGTCCCTTGCCCTAACGCCCTAAAAATTTGACCAGTGACCGCTCCTTGTCCCTTGCCCAAACGCCCGAAAAAATTGACCAGCGATCGCCCTTGTCCCTTGCCCTAACGCCCTAAAAAATTGACCAGTGACCGCCCTTGTCCCTTGCCGTAACGCCCTAAAAATTTGACCAGTGACCGCCCTTGTCCCTTGCCCTAACGCCCTAAAAAATTGACCAGTGACCGCCCTTGTCCCTTGCCCTAACGCCCTAAAAAATTGACCAGTGACCGCCCTTGTCCCTTGCCCTAACGCCCTAAAAAATTGACCAGTGACCGCCCTTGTCCCTTGCCCTAACACCCTAAAAAATTGACCAGTGACCGCCCTTGTCCCTTGCCCTAACGCCCTAAAAAATTGACAATCGACCACCCTTGTCCCTTTGCCGTAACACCCTAGAAAATTGACCAGGGACCGCCCTTGTCCCTTGCCCTAACGACCTAAAAAATTGACTAGCGACCGCCCTAGTCCCTTGCCCTAACGCCCTAAAAAATTGACAAGCGACCGCCCTTGTCCCTTGCCCTAACGCCCTAAAAAATTGACCAGTGACCGTCCTTGTCCCTTGCCCTACCGCCCTAAAAAGTTGACCAGTGACCACCTTTGTCCCTTGCCCTACCGCCCTAAAAATTTGACCAGCGACAGCCCTTGTCCCTTGCCCTAACACCCTAAAACATTGACCAGTGACCGCCCTTGTCCCTTGCCCTAACGCCCTAAAAAATTGACCAGTGACCGCCCTTGTCCCTTGCCCTAACGCCCTAAAAAATTGACCAGTGACCGCCCTTGTCCCTTGCCTTAACGCTCTAAAAAATTGACCAGTGACCGCCCTTGTCCCTTGCCCTAACACCCTAAAAATTTGACCAGTGACCGCCCCTTGTCCCTTGCCCTAACGCCCTAAAAATTTGACCAGTGACCGCTCCTTGTCCCTTGCCCAAACGCCCGAAAAAATTGACCAGCGATCGCCCTTGTCCCTTGCCCTAACGCCCTAAAAAATTGACCAGTGACCGCCCTTGTCCCTTGCCGTAACGCCCTAAAAATTTGACCAGTGACCGCCCTTGTCCCTTGCCCTAACGCCCTAAAAAATTGACCAGTGACCGCCCTTGTCCCTTGCCCTAACGCCCTAAAAAATTGACCAGTGACCGCCCTTGTCCCTTGCCCTAACGCCCTAAAAAATTGACCAGTGACCGCCCTTGTCCCTTGCCCTAACACCCTAAAAAATTGACCAGTGACCGCCCTTGTCCCTTGCCCTAACGCCCTAAAAAATTGACAATCGACCACCCTTGTCCCTTTGCCGTAACACCCTAGAAAATTGACCAGGGACCGCCCTTGTCCCTTGCCCTAACGACCTAAAAAATTGACTAGCGACCGCCCTAGTCCCTTGCCCTAACGCCCTAAAAAATTGACAAGCGACCGCCCTTGTCCCTTGCCCTAACGCCCTAAAAAATTGACCAGTGACCGTCCTTGTCCCTTGCCCTACCGCCCTAAAAAGTTGACCAGTGACCACCTTTGTCCCTTGCCCTACCGCCCTAAAAATTTGACCAGCGACAGCCCTTGTCCCTTGCCCTAACACCCTAAAACATTGACCAGTGACCGCCCTTGTCCCTTGCCCTAACGCCCTAAAAAATTGACCAGTGACCGCCCTTGTCCCTTGCCCTAACGCCCTAAAAAATTGACCAGTGACCGCCCTTGTCCCTTGCCTTAACGCTCTAAAAAATTGACCAGTGACCGCCCTTGTCCCTTGCCCTAACACCCTAAAAATTTGACCAGTGACCGCCCCTTGTCCCTTGCCCTAACGCCCTAAAAATTTGACCAGTGACCGCTCCTTGTCCCTTGCCCAAACGCCCGAAAAAATTGACCAGCGATCGCCCTTGTCCCTTGCCCTAACGCCCTAAAAAATTGACCAGTGACCGCCCTTGTCCCTTGCCGTAACGCCCTAAAAATTTGACCAGTGACCGCCCTTGTCCCTTGCCCTAACGCCCTAAAAAATTGACCAGTGACCGCCCTTGTCCCTTGCCCTAACGCCCTAAAAAATTGACCAGTGACCGCCCTTGTCCCTTGCCCTAACGCCCTAAAAAATTGACCAGTGACCGCCCTTGTCCCTTGCCCTAACACCCTAAAAAATTGACCAGTGACCGCCCTTGTCCCTTGCCCTAACGCCCTAAAAAATTGACAATCGACCACCCTTGTCCCTTTGCCGTAACACCCTAGAAAATTGACCAGGGACCGCCCTTGTCCCTTGCCCTAACGACCTAAAAAATTGACTAGCGACCGCCCTAGTCCCTTGCCCTAACGCCCTAAAAAATTGACAAGCGACCGCCCTTGTCCCTTGCCCTAACGCCCTAAAAAATTGACCAGTGACCGTCCTTGTCCCTTGCCCTACCGCCCTAAAAAGTTGACCAGTGACCACCTTTGTCCCTTGCCCTACCGCCCTAAAAATTTGACCAGCGACAGCCCTTGTCCCTTGCCCTAACACCCTAAAACATTGACCAGTGACCGCCCTTGTCCCTTGCCCTAACGCCCTAAAAAATTGACCAGTGACCGCCCTTGTCCCTTGCCCTAACGCCCTAAAAAATTGACCAGTGACCGCCCTTGTCCCTTGCCTTAACGCTCTAAAAAATTGACCAGTGACCGCCCTTGTCCCTTGCCCTAACACCCTAAAAATTTGACCAGTGACCGCCCCTTGTCCCTTGCCCTAACGCCCTAAAAATTTGACCAGTGACCGCTCCTTGTCCCTTGCCCAAACGCCCGAAAAAATTGACCAGCGATCGCCCTTGTCCCTTGCCCTAACGCCCTAAAAAATTGACCAGTGACCGCCCTTGTCCCTTGCCGTAACGCCCTAAAAATTTGACCAGTGACCGCCCTTGTCCCTTGCCCTAACGCCCTAAAAAATTGACCAGTGACCGCCCTTGTCCCTTGCCCTAACGCCCTAAAAAATTGACCAGTGACCGCCCTTGTCCCTTGCCCTAACGCCCTAAAAAATTGACCAGTGACCGCCCTTGTCCCTTGCCCTAACACCCTAAAAAATTGACCAGTGACCGCCCTTGTCCCTTGCCCTAACGCCCTAAAAAATTGACAATCGACCACCCTTGTCCCTTTGCCGTAACACCCTAGAAAATTGACCAGGGACCGCCCTTGTCCCTTGCCCTAACGACCTAAAAAATTGACTAGCGACCGCCCTAGTCCCTTGCCCTAACGCCCTAAAAAATTGACAAGCGACCGCCCTTGTCCCTTGCCCTAACGCCCTAAAAAATTGACCAGTGACCGTCCTTGTCCCTTGCCCTACCGCCCTAAAAAGTTGACCAGTGACCACCTTTGTCCCTTGCCCTACCGCCCTAAAAATTTGACCAGCGACAGCCCTTGTCCCTTGCCCTAACACCCTAAAACATTGACCAGTGACCGCCCTTGTCCCTTGCCCTAACGCCCTAAAAAATTGACCAGTGACCGCCCTTGTCCCTTGCCCTAACGCCCTAAAAAATTGACCAGTGACCGCCCTTGTCCCTTGCCTTAACGCTCTAAAAAATTGACCAGTGACCGCCCTTGTCCCTTGCCCTAACACCCTAAAAATTTGACCAGTGACCGCCCCTTGTCCCTTGCCCTAACGCCCTAAAAATTTGACCAGTGACCGCTCCTTGTCCCTTGCCCAAACGCCCGAAAAAATTGACCAGCGATCGCCCTTGTCCCTTGCCCTAACGCCCTAAAAAATTGACCAGTGACCGCCCTTGTCCCTTGCCGTAACGCCCTAAAAATTTGACCAGTGACCGCCCTTGTCCCTTGCCCTAACGCCCTAAAAAATTGACCAGTGACCGCCCTTGTCCCTTGCCCTAACGCCCTAAAAAATTGACCAGTGACCGCCCTTGTCCCTTGCCCTAACGCCCTAAAAAATTGACCAGTGACCGCCCTTGTCCCTTGCCCTAACACCCTAAAAAATTGACCAGTGACCGCCCTTGTCCCTTGCCCTAACGCCCTAAAAAATTGACAATCGACCACCCTTGTCCCTTTGCCGTAACACCCTAGAAAATTGACCAGGGACCGCCCTTGTCCCTTGCCCTAACGACCTAAAAAATTGACTAGCGACCGCCCTAGTCCCTTGCCCTAACGCCCTAAAAAATTGACAAGCGACCGCCCTTGTCCCTTGCCCTAACGCCCTAAAAAATTGACCAGTGACCGTCCTTGTCCCTTGCCCTACCGCCCTAAAAAGTTGACCAGTGACCACCTTTGTCCCTTGCCCTACCGCCCTAAAAATTTGACCAGCGACAGCCCTTGTCCCTTGCCCTAACACCCTAAAACATTGACCAGTGACCGCCCTTGTCCCTTGCCCTAACGCCCTAAAAAATTGACCAGTGACCGCCCTTGTCCCTTGCCCTAACGCCCTAAAAAATTGACCAGTGACCGCCCTTGTCCCTTGCCTTAACGCTCTAAAAAATTGACCAGTGACCGCCCTTGTCCCTTGCCCTAACACCCTAAAAATTTGACCAGTGACCGCCCCTTGTCCCTTGCCCTAACGCCCTAAAAATTTGACCAGTGACCGCTCCTTGTCCCTTGCCCAAACGCCCGAAAAAATTGACCAGCGATCGCCCTTGTCCCTTGCCCTAACGCCCTAAAAAATTGACCAGTGACCGCCCTTGTCCCTTGCCGTAACGCCCTAAAAATTTGACCAGTGACCGCCCTTGTCCCTTGCCCTAACGCCCTAAAAAATTGACCAGTGACCGCCCTTGTCCCTTGCCCTAACGC
>NC_084583.2:3842500-3962500 GCF_033978685.3 Nerophis lumbriciformis
TTATTTCATAGAAATCAGAGCAGGCGGGGGAGCATGAAACCAGAAGGAATGACATGGAAGCTTCAGGCAGCATGCCGGAGAAAGACCACATATGCATGTCCGTCAATCTGTGACCTCAAAGGGGGCCCATTGTTAAAAAAAAAAAAATACAGCAAGGAAGGGATTCATATGGATCTTGTGTGAGAGGAAAAGGGGAGGTTAATCATTTTGCAACAAATGGGGCCATATTACACTTTGGTATTATAACATTATAACAATATTTATCAGTCAGAAAAGATAGAAATCATCATAGGTAACCTGTAACATGTATAAATATGACATTTACCCGCATATCTTTTTTTTTTCTAACAAAGTTTTCAAAATTCTAAGGAACCAAAAACTATTATCTCTCCTCTTATTGGCTGCAGTTATGTAAACAGGAAATGGGTGAAAAAAACAACTTGGAGCAACATTTGCAGTTTTAATAATGACAATCTCCTAGTGTAAAGTACACAGGGTATAACACAGTGCACTTTAAGGGGCAAGGAAAAGGGGAGGTTAATCATTGTGCAATGCAGTCTGCTGGAAATGATGGAAAGTGCCACTCGACATAGAAACTGACGCTGTGTTCCAATTTAGAATTGGCCCAAAACAAATTTTAAGCTATTAAACACTCTACCATCACGCGACTAAAGTGGACCGGGCAATCCCCAAATTTGTCACGTTTCATGTGTCAGGTAAACCGTGACAAATGGGGCCATATTAATTCCCTTTCTACTATACCAGCATTAAGAAGCATCCAAAACGTTGTGCAAGCCCACATCCAAATGCATGAAACTTATGATTTGACGCTTTGGTATATTTAATAATAATAACAATAATACATTTTTTTGGTATAGCACTTTTCAGGGTACTCAAAGACGTTTTACAGGATACAAATTATAATACAAAACAGTTTAAAGTAATAATACATAATACTGGAAATATAAAAGCAGCAAATAGTAATAATACATAATAACACTGGACATTACGAGACGTTTAAACCGGTACGTTTGTCAGTGAATATTTCCGTGTAATGGAGAGCACAAACAAAGTGCAACTCCAAAAAATACACCATGGGACCAAAGAAAGTTGCGAGTGCCAGAAGGTGAGAAACCCTATTGAATTCAAGAAAGAACTCGTAGCAAATAATGAAGGTGGCGTCCATGTGGCGTCAATAAAATGGAAAATGATGGATAAGTTGATTACTACAGCAATATGGACTATTAACACCAATATCCAACATTATACAAATATTTATCAGTCGGAAAATATATAAATCATCTTAAGTACCCTGGAACATGTATAAATATGACGTTTGACCGCAGATCTTTTTTTTTTTTTTTTTTGACAACAATATTTGGTTCTTTTTCAAAATTCTAAGGAAACAAAAACTATTATCGCTCCTTTTATTGGCTGCAGTTATGTAAACAGGGAATGAGTGAAAAAACAACTTGGAGCAAAATTTGCATTTTTAACAATGACCGTCTCCTATTGTAAAGTACACGCAAAAGGGGGCGTTATTCATTGTGCAATGCAGTCTGCTGGAAACGATGGAAAGCGCCACTCGACATAGAAACCGACGCTGTGTTCAAAGTTAGGATTGGCCCAAAACAATTTTTAAGCTATTAAACACTCTACTACCATCTTGCGACTAAAGTAGACCGGGCAATCCCCAAATGTGTCACGTTTCATGTGTCAGGTAATCCGTGGCAAATGAGGCCATATTAATCCCCTTTCTACCATACCAGCATTAAGATGCATCCAAAACGTTGTACAAGCCCACATCCAAATGCATGAAAGTTATGATTTGACGCTTTGGTATTAATTAACACAAATATCCAACATTATAAAAATATTTATCAGGCAGAAAATATAGAAATCATCATAGGTAACCTGTATTATGTATAAATATGACGTTTACCCGCGGATCTTTTTTTTTTTTGACAAAAAGTTTTGGTTCTTTTTTCAAAATTCTAAGGAAACAAAAACTATTATCGCTCCTTTTATTGGCTGCAGTTATGTAAACAGGAAATTTGTGAAAAAACAACTTGGAGCAAAATTTGCATTTTTAACAATGACAGTCTCCTAGTGTAAAGTACACGGAAAAGGGGACGTTAATCATTGTGCAATGCAGTCTGCTGGAAATAATGGAAAGTGCCACACGACATAGAAACCGACGCTGTGTTCAAAGTTAGAATTGGCCCAAAACAATTTTTAAGCTATTCAATACTCTACTACCATCTTGCGACTAAAGTGGACCGGGCAATCCCCAAATTTGCCACGTTTCATGTGTCAGGTAAACCGTGGCACATGGGGCCATATTAATCCCCTTTCTACCATACCAGCATTAAGAGGCATCCAAAACGTTGCGCAAGCCCACATCCAAATGCATGAAATTTATAATTTGACACTGGTATTATTTAACACAAATATCCAACATTATAACAACATTTATCAGTCAAAAACTATTATCGCTCCTCTTATTGGTTGCAGTTATGTAAACAGGAAAATAGTTTAATGAGTGAAAAAACTAAAGAAATGTGCATTTTTAATAATGACAGTCTCCTAGTGTAAGTGGACCGGGCAATCCCAAAATGTGTCACGTTTCATGTGTCAGGTAAACCGTGGCAAATGGGGCCATATTAATCCCCTTTCTACCATACCAGCATTAAGAGGCATCCAAAACGTTGTGCAAGTCCACGCCCAAATGCATGAAACTTATGATTTGACGCTTTGGTATCAATTAACACCAATATCCAACAATATACAAATATTTATCAGTCAGAAAATATAGAAATCATACCTGTAGTATGTATAAATATGACGTTTACCCGCAGATCTTTTTTTGACAAAAAGTTTAGGTTCTTTTTCAAAATTCTAAGGAAACATAAACTATCATCTCTCCTCTTATTGGCCGCAGTTATGTAAACAGGAAATGAGTGAAAAAACAACTTGGAGCAAAATTTGCATTTTTAACAATGACAGTCTCCTATTGTAAATTACACGGAAAAGGGGACGTTAACCGTTGTGCAATGCAGTCTGCTGGAAATGATGGAAAGTGCCACTCGACATAGAAACCGACGCCAAAACAATTTTTAAGCTATTCAACACTCTACTACCATCTCGCGACTAAAGTGGACCAGGCAATCCCCAAATTTGTCACGTTTCATGTGTCAGGTAAACCGTGACAAATGGGCCATATTAATGCCCTTCCTACTATACCAGCATTAAGAGGCATCCAAAACGTTGTGCAAGTCCACATCCAAATGCATGAAATTTATAATTTGACATTGGTATTATTTAACACGAATATCCAACATTAAACAACATTTATCAGTCAAAACCTATTATATCTCCTCTTATTGGCTGCAGTTTTGTAAACAGGAAAATAGTTTCATGAGTGAAAAAACTAAAGAAATGTGCATTTTTAATAATGACAGTCTCCTAGTGTAAGTGGACCGGGCAATCCCCAAATGTGTCACGTTTCATGTATCAGGTAAACCGTGGCAAACGGGGCCTTAGTAATCCCCTTTCTACCATACCAGAATTAAGAGGCATCCAAAACGTTGTGCGAGCCCATATCCAAAATGTATGAAATTTATTATCTCTCCTCTTATCGGCTGCAGTTATGTAAACAGGAAAATAGTTTCATGAGTGAAAAAAAAAATAAATGCATTTTTAATAATGACAGTCTCCTAGTGTAAAGTAAGCAGCGTTTAACCCAGTGCGCTTTAAGGGGCAAGCATATTGATGAGAAATAAAAATGTGCCGCTTGATCCCCAAACACCCACGCTGGGTTTACTACGTTAACAGCTGACCAAATAAACCACATCGAGGTGGGAAATCAGCTACAGTACAATTAAAATGGATGAGCCGGTGTGCGTGCAGCCTTCCAGTACGGCGTAAAGACGGGTTCAATATCGTGGCTGCTGTAAAAACTCGAAATGCAGAAGTATGAGCTTTGACCTCCGCAGTCATTAAAATTAATAGGCTTCGTTCTTTGACAAAGAGAACTGATCCCTCAATGCTGAAGAGGATCTTTAGGGGTTTGACCTGTAGCATCCTGGCAGGAATCACGTGGAAAAAAGTAGGACCCCCGAGGGGATCCGCATGCTTGGTGAAGTGTACAATAATGCCATTAATATTTGCACAAATACAATACGGCCCAATTCCATGGGTGGATCTTGCGTGACTGTTCAGGCAATGACACTGATAAAGTACAAGGTAGACGACATATGCAAAAAGAAATATGCAATATGTGTAGAGTTAAAAACTCAAGTGTCAGGCAAGTTAACATTTTAAAGGCCTACTGAAACCCACTACTACCGACAACACAGTCTGATAGTTTATACATCAATGATGAAATCTTAACATTGCAACACATGCCAATACGGCCGGGTTAGCTTACTAAAGTGCAATTTTACATTTTGCGCGAATATCCTGCTGAAAACGTCTCGGTATGGTGACGTCACGGATTGAAGAGGACATTTTGGGACAGCAAGGTGGCCAGCTATTAAGTCGTCTGTTTTCATCGCAAAATTCCACAGTATTCTGGACATCTGTGTTGGTGAATCTTTTGCAATTTGTTCAATGAACAATGAAGACAGCAAAAAAGAAAGCTGTAGGTAGGAAGCGGTGTATTGCGGCCGACTGCAGCAACACAAACACAGCCGGTGTTTCATTGTTTACATTCCCGGAAGATGACAGTCAAGCTTTACCATTGGCCTGTGGAGAACTGGGACAAAAGAGACTCTTACCAGAAGGACTTTGAGTTGGATGCGCAGACGCGGTACCGTGAGTACGCATGCAGCTGCGGCTTCCAAACATTTGATCGCTTGCCCGTACGTGCGTGCCGCTATGTGCATGTCACGTACGTAACTTTGGGGAAATATATGTGCTGTATGAACTTTGGGGAGGCGAACGGTACTTTGGGCTGTGGGATTGAGTGTGTTGTGCAGGTGTTTGAGTTGTATTGGCGGGTTATATGGACGGGAGGGGGGAGGTGTTTGTTATGCGGGATTCATTTGTGGCATATTAAATATAAGCCTGGTTGTGTTGTGGCTAATAGAGTATAAATATGTCTTGTGTTTATTTACTGTTTTAGTCATTCCCAGCTGAATATCACGTCCCACCCGCCTCTCACAGCATCTTCCCTATCTGAATCGCTCCCACTGCCCTGTAGTCCTTCACTCTCACTTTCCTCATCCCTGAATCTTTCATCCTCGCTCAAATTAGTGGGGAAATTGTCGCTTTCTCGGTCCGAATCGCTCTCGCTGTTGGTGGCCATGATTGTAAACAATGTGCAAATGTGAGGAGCTCCACAACCTGTGACGTCACGCTACTCGTCTGCTACTTCCGGTACAGGTAAGGCTTTTTTATCAGCGACCAAAAGTTGCAAACTTTATCGTCGATGTTCTCTACTAAATCCTTTCAGCAAAAATATGGCAATATCGCAAAATGATAAAGTATGACACATAGAATGGACCTGCTATCCCCGTTTAAATAAAAAAAAATCGCATTTCAGTAGGCGTTTAACTTCAGCTTTAAACTTTTACGTGTGCTTTGAACTGGTCAAACACAGTATGCAATTAATGCTCAAAGTGTAACACTGCAAAAAGTCACTGTTCAAAAACAAGAAAAAACAAAAAAACAAAAATTAGGGGTATTTTATTTGAACTAAGCAAAATTATCTGATAATTCAGCTTGTCAAGACTTTCCAAAACAAGTAAAAATTAGCTAACCTCAATGAACCCAAACATACCTTAAAATAAGTATATTCTCACTAATAACAAGTGCACTTTTCTTGGTAGAAATTTTTTTGGACCTTTTTGCTCAATATGTTCAAAATATTCTTAAATTAAGTAAATGCTAGTGCAGTGGTTCTTAACCTTTTTGGAGGTACCGAACCCCACCAGTTTCATATGCGCATTCACCGAACCCTTCTTTAGTGAAATATATATATATATATATATATATATATATATATATATATATATATATATATATATATATTTATTTTTTTTTATTTTTTTTTTCAAATTCAAGAAAAAGTTGTATGTTTTTTTACTGGTGCACAAAATGAACCCTGCATGAACATCACATTGTTCAAAGAACAAAACCAACACGGTGCATGAACTCACAACAAATTACACTCCTTACACACATTACCATGAATTGATTAACGTGGACCCCCGACTTAAACAAGTTGAAAAACTTATTCGGGTGTTACCATTTAGTGGTCAATTGTACGGAATATGTAGTGTACTGTGTACTCTTCCGTTGCAATCTGCTAGTAAAAGTTTCAATCAATCAATCAAAAAACCTGCAAATCAGATGGAAAATTAGAGGGAACATTGTTTGGGGGTATCCATAATACGCTGATAGGGTGAAGTTTTTATTTACACGATAAGTCGGATGTCTCTTTACCTCTGTGGCGGAGGTTCCGCCGAACCCCTTAGGCCGACTCACCGATCCCCTAGGGCAGTGTTTTTCAACCTTTTTTGAGCCAAGGCACATTTTTTCCGTTGAAAAAATCCGGAGGCACACCACCAGCAGAAATCATTAAAAAACGAAACTCAATTGACAGTGAAAAGTTGTTGTCACAATTGTTGGATATTAATTTGAACCATAACCAACCATGCATCACTATAGCTCTTGTCTCATGACCTGGCACATCACATCAAGATTTATTTTGAGTTTTTTGGTGTTTTCCTTTGTGTAGTGTTTTAGTTCTTGTCTTGCGCTCCTATTTTAGTGTTTTTTTTCTCTTTTTTTCGTGTTTTCCTGTAGCAGTTTCATGTCTTCCTTTGAGTGATATTTCCCACATCTACTTTGTTTTAGCAATCAAGAATATTTCAGTTGTTTTTATCATTCTTTGTGAGGACATTGTTGATCATCATGTCATGCTCGGGATGTACGTTGTGGACGCGGTCTTTGCTCCACAGTAAGTCTTTGCTGTCGTCCAGCATTCTGTTTTTGTTTACTTAGTAGCCAGTTCAGTTTTAGTTTCGTTCTGCATAGCCTTCCCTAAGCTTCAATGCCTTTTCTGAGGGGCACTCACCTTTTGTTTATTTTTGGTTTAAGCATTAGACACCTTTTTACCTGCACACTGCCTCCCGCTGTTTCCGACATCTACAAAGCAATTAGCTACCTGCTGCCACCTATTGATATGAAAGAGTATAACATAGTTACTCTGCCGAGCTGTAGACAGCACCGACACTCAACAACAACACATCATTTGCAGACTATAGTTACTGGTTTGCAAAAAATATTTTTAACACAAATACGTGAAATTAAATAATCTCCCACGGCACACCAGACTGTATCTCACTACACACTAGTGTGCCGCGGCACAGTGGTTTAAAAACACTGCCCTAGGGTTCGATCGAACCCAGGTTAAGAACCACTGTGCTAGTGCCATTATCTTGACATAATGATATGTGCTCGGCATCATGATTTATTTTTCATGCTTGAAGTAAGAAAGTATTACTTTGAAAAAGCAGTTCTATACTTGTGAGTGTTGATGACACAGCTTTGCAACAGTTGATATTCTAGTTTCAAGCATGTTTTTACTCAATATAGGTCATCAAATCTCAGCTACAAGCTGTAATATCTTACTGAGATCATTTAGGACCAAAACCCTTAAAACAAGTAAAACACTCTAACATAAAATCTGCTTAGTGAGAAGAATGATCTTATCAGACAGAAAATAAGCAAATATCACCCTAATTTGAGGTATTTAGTCTTACTTATATTTCAGTTTTTGCAGTGAATGCAATAATTCAACTTGAACCCAGCAGTTTAAACAAACAAATTAGGATAGTTCATTAAGCAAATTAACACGCTTGCAGGTACAAGTTGAGCATATCAAACAAAGCATTTCGATCGTCATCAAATGAAGCATATTCACCGACCATTGGTGTGTTTGGAGAAACTTGTAGAGTAGATCTTGCGGTTGTGGCTGCTTCCTTGCATGTAGCTTGTTTGGTGAATGAGTCTGACTGACTCTCTTTCCTTTTCAGGTGCCTTCAATCAGTAATTTGGCGGCCATTTTACCTTGGCATTCTGGGAATTGTAGTTTTTCAATGATTTTGACCATAGGGCAGGGGTCCCCAAACTTTTTGACTCCGGGGCCGCATTGGGGTAAAACAATTTGGCTGGGGGCCGCACTATATATATATATATATATGTATGTATATATATAAATGTTATATCAAAATAATACTTCAATGGGAAGTAATAAACGTTAAAAGTACAGAACCCAAAACTAGTGAAGTTGGCACATTGAGTAAATGGTAAATAAAAACAGAATACAATGATTTGCAAATCATTTTCAACTTATATTCAATTGAATAGACTGCAAAGACAAGATATTTAATGTTCGAACTGGGAAACTTACAAGGTAGACGACATATGCAAAAAGAAATATGCAATATGTGTAGAGTTAAAAACTCAAGTGTCAGGCAAGTTAACATTTTAAAGGCCTACTGAAACCCACTACTACCGACAACACAGTCTGATAGTTTATACATCAATGATGAAATCTTAACATTGCAACACATGCCAATACGGCCGGGTTAGCTTACTAAAGTGCAATTTTACATTTTGCGCGAAATATCCTGCTGAAAACGTCTCGGTATGGTGACGTCACGGATTGAAGAGGACATTTTGGGACAGCAAGGTGGCCAGCTATTAAGTCGTCTGTTTTCATCGCAAAATTCCACAGTATTCTGGACATCTGTGTTGGTGAATCTTTTGCAATTTGTTCAATGAACAATGAAGACAGCAAAAAAGAAAGCTGTAGGTAGGAAGCGGTGTATTGAGGCCGACTGCAGCAACACAAACACAGCCGGTGTTTCATTGTTTACATTCCCGGAAGATGACAGTCAAGCTTTGCCATTGGCCTGTGGAGAACTGGGACAAAAGAGACTCTTACCAGAAGGACTTTGAGTTGGATGCGCAGACGCGGTACCGTGAGTACGCATGCAGCTGCGGCTTCCAAACATTTGATCGCTTGCCCGTACGTGCGTGCCGCTATGTGCATGTCACGTACGTAACTTTGGGGAAATATATGTGCTGTATGAACTTTGGGGAGGCGAACGGTACTTTGGGCTGTGGGATTGAGTGTGTTGTGCAGGTGTTTGAGTTGTATTGGCGGGTTATATGGACGGGAGGGGGGAGGTGTTTGTTATGCGGGATTCATTTGTGGCATATTAAATATAAGCATGGTTGTGTTGTGGCTAATAGAGTATAAATATGTCTTGTGTTTATTTACTGTTTTAGTCATTCCCAGCTGAATATCACGTCCCACCCGCCTCTCACAGCATCTTCCCTATCTGAATCGAAACTTGTTTTGTTTTTTTGTAAATAATCATTAAATTAGAATTTAATGGCAGCAACACATTGCAAAGAAATTGGCACAGGGGCATTTTTACCACTGTGTTACATTTCCTTTCCTTTTAATAACACTCAGTAAACATTTGGTAACTGAGGACACCAATTTGTGAAGCTTTTCAGGTGGAATTATTTCACATTCTTGCTTGATGTACAGCTTAAGTTGTTCAACAGTCCGGGGTCTCCACTGTGGTATTGTAGGCTTCATATTGCGCAAAACTCTAACCCAGGGGTCGGGAACCTTTTTGGCTGAGAGAGCCATGAAAGCCAAATATTTTAAAATGTATTTCCGTGAGAGCCATATAAAATTTTTAACACTGAATACAACTAAACATTTTAGAGTATAATAAGTCTCTTATTCTTTTTAATAACATTGTTATTCTTAAGCTAACCAATAATAAATAAAATACTTCTTACCATTGTTTGCGGCTTCTTGAACAGGTGCGGTAGAAAATGGATGGATGGATTAAAATGCATGAGAATGTTTTATATTTTGAACATTATTTTTAACAATGTGATTACCAGCGGAATTATTAATTACTTACCGTGTTCGGCAATGGTAAGATGGTAAGCTAAGATTTATTTGAGAGCCAGATGCAGTCATCAAAAGAGCCACATCGAGAGCCATAGGTTCCCTACCCCTGCTCTAACCTAAAAACAACAGCACTGGAAGAAGCATAATATGACATGAAGACAATATGAATACTTTTACCGTATTTTTTTGAGTATAAGTCGCACCATAGTATAAGTCTCACCTGCCAAAAATGCATAATAAAAAAGGAAAAAAACATATATAAGTCGCACTGGAGCCCGGCCAAACTATGAAAAAATCTGTGACTTATAGTCCGAAAAATACAGTAGATATTTAGGGAAAGTAAATAAAAAATTACTTTGATCTTTAATTATGATCATGATTTGTGGTTATGGCCCACCACGGTATGAAGCGAACGCAACACTCTACAGGATGACCACACAGTTATTATCCATACAGCGTCAACACCCGACTCAGACAGAAAACGCACATGCCAGTGAGATCATAGTCCATTCGACTGACCTCTGAAGCGTTATCTTCACAAGACGCCGGGAAATATCCCAACCGTCCAGTCTTCCTGCATCAGCAAATCCACATTTCCAAGGTCGAAGCGAGAATATGGGTTCATAGCGGGGTTCCAAATTATTAAATATCTTACAAGCAAATATAAAAGCCGTCCTCAGAGCAAGACATAAGTAAAAATAGACCTTTCAATTCTGCAATTGGGTTTCGCCTTTTACTGTGCCCTTTAAAGAGTTCTCTTTTAACTTTTGCAAGCGAACGCTCTGTCCTTCACCGACCTGGATCCTTAGCAGTGGAACCATTAGAAGGAGAACACCAGATGACAAATACCCCGGGATCATGCTGGGTATTCACTTGGTACATTTGTCTTTATGACAAAGCATTTCCTGCGAGGCGATCGGCTCACCTGGTACCGTACCGACAGATACATATTGGACACAGGTCGAACCCAACGTCATGATCCCTGTCATTTATTAGGCTGACTAAACCCACAGATCAATATGGGCCTTTTTTTAAAATGAATGTATTTTATTTTTATTGCAACGCCTCTGTTTGGTAACTACAGTAACTCGACATGCGACCTTTGACACGACATAAACAATGGTGCGGTTTTTTCGTTGACATTATCACTAGGGATGTCCAATAATGGCTTTTTGCCGATATCCGATATTCCGATATTGTCCAACTCTTTAATTACCGATACCGATATCAACCTATATATGCAGTCGTGGAATTAACACATTATTATGCCTAATTTGGACGACCAGATAAGGTACTTTTAAAAATAATAATAAAATAAGATAAATAAATTAAAAACATTTTCTTGAATAAAAAAGAAAGTAAAACAATATAAAAAGTTATATAGAAATTAGTAATTAATGAAAATTAGTAAAATTAACTGTTAAAGGTTAGTACTATTGGTGGACCAGCAGCATGCACAATCATGTGTGCTTACGGACTGTATCCCTTGCAGACTGTATTGATATATATTGATATATAATGTAGGAACCAGAATATTAATAACAGAAAGAAACAACCCTTTTATGTGAATGAGTGTGAATGAGTGGGGAAGGGAGGTTTTTTTTGGGTTGGTGCACTAATTGTAAGTGTATCTTGTGTTTTTTATGTTGATCTAATAAAAAAAAAACAAAAAAACAAAAAAAAAACAACATACCGATAATAAAGAAAAAGATACCAATAATTTACGATATTATATTTTAACACATTTAACGACATCTCTAATTATCACAGTATGGGACTAATTTGCTCCAGGTTTGCGTATACTAATTTATGTATTTATTTACAGACAGAAATAATTTTGTGTTACATTATTGTTTATTTTGTTAATATCAGAGTCCGTTCTGCAAAAATCTAATGACTCGCGCTTATACAGCAGCAGCCGGCCCCCGTAGCTCCCACTCCCTTCCCTCTGTTGCAAGTTTTGTTGATTCTATGTAACTTGTTTATGTGTGCTATGGCAATGAGGTGTGTTTCCTTGGCCTTAGTCTGGACCCCCTCCCTTGAGTCCAGCCTTTGACTGCATATTATTTTTACGCAATACTGGGAAAAGAAGATGCAAATAAATTGTATTATCCTCTAAATGTCATGATCTGTGGCCCGGATCATGTTTTGTTATGTTCTGTTAGTTTTGGACTCCCTAAGTTCCTGTTTGTGCACCTCTGGGTTTATTTGAGTTTCCATGGGAATTAATTGGGTTCACCTGCCTCTGGTGAGTGGTCGGCATGCTCAGCTGCTGTCAACTTGTTTGCTTTTTATTCACCTTGCTCGCCCCGCTCAGTCTGGCTTCCTTATTTGCTGTATGCAACAGTCACGTAGGTTGATTTCTTGTTTCTGGCTAAAGATTCCTGTGCTAAGTTTTGGTTCTTTAGCTTCTCGTGCGAACGGCACGCTTTCCTTTTGTTTGGTTCCTGTCTTTTGGTAATGTGTAGGATTTATGACAATAAATCATATTAATACCTTCACGCTTTCGTCCGGAGTTGTCCGTCTGCATTCCTGGGAGAACGACCCCGCATAAAGATGCGACCCGCACGTGACAGAAGGAAGCCAGCTGAGCGTGGCGAGCAAGGTGAATAAAAAGCTCTCTGATTAGTGGTTGACAGCAGCTGAGCGTGCCGACCACTAACCAGAGGCAGGTGAACCCAATGAATCCCCATGGAAACTAAAACAAACACAGAGGTGCACGAACAGGAACTAAGGGAGTTCAAAACTAACAGAACATAACAAAACTTGATCCAGGCCGATGCATCAACGCATGCGTCGAGCTCATAGAGCAAAACCCTGTGTCGGTGCCCATACCGCTTTAAGAAAGTCACGTGACCAATCATGAGCTGGTTCGGTCACGTGACCGATACGCAAACTGTGTCGCACTGACGCACTGAGAAATCGTCTAAAATTTAATATGTTGGAAAAAGTGTTTTTTTTAATAAAAATGTGTAAAAAATAAATAAATAAAAATTCCCAGTCCACAAGCATCCTCATTCACAACACGTTCTTTTAGATTCCCATGTTATGATACATGTTCACATTATTTATTGAATGTATCTAAAAAAGATAAAAAATATATTTTTATTTAAATGAAGATATGATATAATCCTAAATGAAATACAATGACTTGGTTTATATTATTGTATATACCGTATTTTTCGGACTATAAGTCGCAGTTATTTTCATAGTTTGGCCGGGGGTGCGACTTATACTCAGGAGCGACTTATGTGTGAAATTATTAACACATTACCGTAAAATATCAAATAATATTATTTATCTCATTCAGGTAAAAGACTAGACGTATACGATTTCATGGGATTTAGCGATTAGGAGTGACAGATTGTTCGGTAAACGTATAGCATGTTCTATATGTTATAGTTATTTGAATGACTCTTACCATAATATGTTACGTTAACATACCAGGAACGTTCTCAGTTGGTTATTTATGCCTCATATAACGTACACTTATTCAGCCTGTTGTTCACTATTCTTTATTTATTTTAAAATGCCTTTCAAATGTTTATTCTTGGTGTTGGGTTTTATCAAACAAATTTCCCTTAAAAAATGCAACTTATATATGTTTTTTTTTCCTTCTTTATTATGCATTTTCGGCAGGTGCGACTTATACTCCGGTGCAACTTATACTCCGAAAAATACGGTACTAGGTCATAAAATCAGTGTCAGTTGAGTCGGTCCATAGGTTGCCTGTAGGGATTTTTAATGTCCAGCAGATGTCAGTATTTAGTGACACAGTATCAATACAGTTTTGCAATGTGTCGAAACGCTTCATGACGCCTCATCAACCCATCACTACCTTATAGCTCTTATTTCCAAAATTGTGTACACTACTGAATTGGGGTCTTATGACCCTTATGTGGACACTTATACTGTCATCTGGTGGTGTCAGAAGAGTATAACATACAATGGAATTTGGGGAAAAAAAAGTGTAAAAATAAGAATTAGCATGCCACTAAACATGAAGTACACGTTTGTGTACTTATGGACTAAGTACATCATATCAAAAGATCATTCTTAGTTTTTATTCTAATTAGGGACCAATAAGCCCAAATAGCAAATAGAAATAAAAAAAGCAATTCAACAAACAGCTTGGGCCTTAAGAGGTAAATGTGTGTTCTAACGCATGGAGTAGTTCCAGTTGCAACAACACTCCTCTATTTAACTACTAGCCTTTTCTCCGAAGGAAGGAAGCTTCCAGGCCGGCGGTTGCTCTCTGAGTTGACATCACGTCCCAAAGCTTATTTTTTTATTTGTCCCATCTTATCTTTTCAAACGGGGAGCAGCACTAATTTCCCAGAGTCAGATTTACCCACGCACACATCTATCTTCTTCTTCAACTTCTTCTTTTTTTTAAATTCCTGCTTGTGTTCAGTTCTTGGAAACACGGCAAAGACTGGGAACACGAAAAAAAGAAGCACCTCCTACTGACTTGTGATTGGTCAGTGTCAAACAAGCACATGGCTACTTTATATACGATTTGCGTATTTATAAGGGAGTGTGGCCTGGGTGTGTTCTGGGCTAGTTTCATGGATTTTCTGGAAAATGTCACTTCAAAATACACACATATGGGACTTTAGATGATTCATAACAAATATGTTTTAGTAATTAAATGACGTGCATTTCAAGTAAAACATCTTAAAACCTTTCCCTGAATGACATTTGGACAATACAATGGCATTTGTGTCTGAATATTAGAGTATTTTTTAAATTAATTTAAATTATGCAAGCGAGTAATCCCCTGTGATTAGTCATGTTTAATCCAAGTATAATTC
Organism: Nerophis lumbriciformis; assembly: GCF_033978685.3. NCBI lineage: Eukaryota > Metazoa > Chordata > Actinopteri > Syngnathiformes > Syngnathidae > Nerophis > Nerophis lumbriciformis. The sequence continues at coordinate 3,857,264 of NC_084583.2, forward strand.
ATTAATCTGATTAAATAATTTGACAGCGCTAATTATACAATTTCTGTAAATTACGGATGATAAACCGCTAGTTTGGCAAATTTTTAAACTGTACTAAAAGCACTTTAAAACAGCAACTACATTGAGAATAGGTTTTATTGTTTGTGTTGTGGCACCATCTTTTGGAGACGTTCACTTACTGCAGGTGCTGCAGTGTCCTTCCATTTAGTGGTTTCAAACCGGAAGTAGAGTGATGTTCAGTCTCCTGGCCGTCCATAGTGTTTCTACTCGTATGTATTCTTCATTCATCACGCCGAGTAACGTTTGTAAGTTTTACAATATACTAAAACAATTCACACTTACGAAACCGTCCCATGTGTGATGTCTGTAGAAGGATTTTCATGCATTTGTGTGCGTGTTGTCGTAATGTAATGACGCTGGCATCGTTTGCATGACCTAATATGCTAACACATTTACGGATGTCTGTGTTAATATTATTAAATTACAACGGCATTCTTTTTGTATTGTTTCAGTTTCACAAATTCCTCAGTAAATTCACCAAAACGTCGCAGTGGAGTTAAAGAGTCTGTTTAGCTGATTGGAGAGCTAGCTTCAGGAGCGAGTGGGTCCATGACGATGACTTCTGTTTTGTTTGATCGGCCGTTTTACTGCCGTGTTATAGACACCGTATAGAAACAAATAAGGTATGTAAATAAACATTTCCAGAATCTTCTGTAAAAATAACGTATATATCTGTGACATATATAATATATGGAAACATGTTTTTTTCTTTTAAAAATGTAATGGTTTTAGTGTGCTCTATAGCAGAACTGGGCAAATTAAGGCCCGGGGGCCACATGCGGCCCGTTTAACTTTTCAATCTGTCCCGTCGGACATTCTCAAATATTTTTTTTTTATCTTTAAGATGGAAAATGTAGCTGTCATAATGATGTGCAGTGATGTTTTCAAATGACCGTAAGTCTTGAACTATACAAAGTATTTCAATGGTTGGAATCTGCACTTTTTCATGATATACTAGTTACTATGGTAATCTAATTAGTAACTATGGTAATCTAAGTCACAGCAGTACATGAGGCACCAAGCAGAGTGGGTGGGGAGCGTTTCCACAGAGTGTTTGAAGAGTGAGCCTGAAATGCGGGTGTCAGGGACAGACGCGGAAGGAGATTTTTACAACAAAGTTCTAAAGCTTAGTGATATGTCAGACAGATCAGACTGTAGGTGGGTTTTTTTCTCGTTTTTTCACGTTCATATTTCGCTGTTTGTTGCATATTTGTTGCGTTTCGCTTGATTGTAAAATATGTCCATCAAGAGGGGATGGGACATTCATATGTTGTCAATATTCAGTGTTTTATCGTTCATAGTTAATATTGTAAATCCCACATTCTTTATTTTCATGTACATTGTGGGTGTCTCATTCAGTAAAAAAAAATGTAAATTCCATTACATTTTTTAAAGGGGTTCGTCATAATGTTTTTAGCATTCAATCAGACATTATTGTGAGGTTTTGTATTAGTGTTCCTAAAAATCAGATATACCGGCCCCCAGACACATTTTTTTGGTCTAAATGTGGTCCCGGGAGGCAAAATAATTGCCCAGGCCTGGTATACCAGTACTAATAAAGTATGGCGGTACTGAAGAATTGAAAACGGTACTATACTGATCCTGAAAAATACCAATATTATTCATGCCGCAATATTCAGTGTTTTATCGTTCATAGTTAATATTGTAAAACCCACATTCTTTATTTTCATGTACATTCTGGGTGTCTCATTCAGTAAAAAAAAAATAAATTTCATTCTGTTTTTTAAAGCGGTCTGTCATAACGTTTTTAGCATTCAATCAGACATTATTGTGAAGTTTTGTATTAGTGTTCCTACAAATCAGACACATTTTTTTGGTCTAAATTTGGGCCCCGAGGCAAAATAATTGCCGAGGCCTGGTATACCAGTACTAATAAAGCACGGTGGTACTAAATAATTGAAAAGGGTACTATACTGCTTCTGAAAAATACCAATATTGTTCATGTTGTCAATATTCAGTGTTTTATTGTTCGTAGTTAATATTGTAAAACCCACATTCTTTATTTTCATGTACATTCTGGGTGTCTCATTTTGTAAAACATGTACAATTCCATTTAGTTTTTTAAGGTGGTCTGTCCATAGCGTGTTTAGCATTCAATCAGACATTACTGTGAGGTTTTGTATTAGTGTTCCTAAAGATTAGATACATCGGCCTCCAGACACATCGGCCTCCAGACACATTTTTTTCTCTAAAGTTACCCCACCCCCCCAGTCAAAATAATTGCCCAGGCCTGGTATACCGGTAATAATAAAGTATGGCGGTACTAAAGAATTGAAAACGGTACTATACTACTTCTGAAAAATACCAATATTATTCATGTTGTCAATATTTAGTGTTTTATTGTTCATAGTTAATATTATAAAACCCACATTCTTTATGTTCACGTACATTCTGGGTGTCTCATTCAGTAAAAAATGTACAATTCCATTCCGTTTTTTAAGGCGGTCCGTCCATAACGTTTTTAGCATTCAATCAGACATTATTGTGAGGTTTTGTATTAGTGTTCCTAAAGATCAGATACATCGGCCCCCAGACACATTTTTTTTGGTCTAAATTTGGGCCACCGAGGCAAAATAATTGCCCAGGCCTGGTATACCAGTACTAATAAAGCACAGTGGTACTAAATAATTGAAAAGTGTACTATACTGCTTCTGAAAAATACCAATATTATTCATGTTGTCAATATTCAGTGTTTTATCGTTCATAGTTAATATTGTAAATCACACATTCTTTATCTTCATGTACATCCTGGGTGTCTCATTCAGTAAAAAATGTAAAATTCCATTCCGTTTTTTAAGGCGGTCTGTCCATAATGTTTTTAGCATTCAATCAGACATTATTGTGAGGTTTTGTATTAGTGATCCTAAAGATCAGATACATCGGCCCCCGGACACATTTTTTTCTCTAAAGTTGCCCCCCCCCCCCCAGTCAAAATAATTGCCCAGGCCTGGTATACCGGTACTAATAAAGTATGGCGGTACTAAAGAATTGAAAACGGTACTATACTGCTTCTGAAAAATACCAATATTATTTATGTTGTCAATATTCAGTGTTTTATCGTTCATAGTTAATATTGTAAATCCCACATTCTTTATTTTCAAATTCCATTCCGTTTTTTAATGCGGTCTGTCATAACGTTTTTAGCATTCAATCAGAAATTAATGTGAGGTTTGGTATTAGTGTTCCTAAAAATCAGATATACCGGCCTCCAGAAACATTTTTTTCTCTAAATTTGGCCCCTCGAGGCAAAATAATTGCCCAGGCCTGCTCTATAGTCTGCAATATACGGTACACAATTGTTTTTAGCCTTCTAACCAGATCAAAAACAAATCCCAAAATGATGCCTATGGGGGGATTGTAGTTGGCTAGTCTGGACTAAGAAGTCCAAGTTTTTAGTCCAAGTCCACCCCTGAAGACAAAGTGTTGTGAGCAGATAAAATCCTATAACCGGACACCCCTGGTGATTTCTTCAATGTGCCTAAAAATAGAACTTCCCAACAGATTCCTGATGAAAAAGCCGAGGCATGGCTTCACGACTTCATTATACCCTCCCCTCATTCACACCAGAGGAGGAGTCGCATTTACCCGGTGGTGGGGAGCAGGGCCGGCCCGTGGCATAGGCCGTATAGGCAAATGCTAAGGGCGCCGTCCATCAGGGGGCGCCACGCCAGTGCCACAAATGTTGGAGAAAAAAAAAAAGAAAAAAAAGTTGGTACTATTATTTCTAAATACAAAAAATAATCCCACGTTAATTAAAATGCAAAGTAAAGCCTATTTAATATAAATATTATTTGTTACAACACTACGCCCACCCCCCCCCCCCCCTCCTCCTCCCCCCGCACGGTGCGCCCCCCTCCCTTCCCGTATCATGACTCTTTTTGGACGTCACCACATCAAAAAATCAACACAACAACACAAGATGCCAAAACTGTCAGGTGCCCAGGGAAGAAAAAAGAGAAAAGAAGAGGAGGAGAAACGAGAAAAGACAGAGGTAGCAGGTAGGTAACGTTAGCCTACATGAAATTATTTGTCTGTTACAGAATGTGATAGTAACCTGGCTTTTTAGCATTAAGCTAATGTTACATGATTCGGCAATTGCTAGTTCTGTTTTAACGTCGGGTTAATATTGTGGAGGGGGCTAAATTGTTATGGAAAATAATAATGTAACGTTAGGTAATTACAGTACTCCCACCTTACATTCCTCAGGGACATTTCTTTCTTTCTTTAGTTTATTTGGAACATGAACACACTTACATCATAATACATCACACAATTTCATATCATTTCATTTTACATCATGCCCGAAAAGGAGTAGGAAGAAGCAAAGCTTATTTAATCCTACCCCTTTCCCACTTCAAAGCGTTTACAAATATATAGAATCATTTACTGACCTTTTTATATAATAAAATAACATCTATGAATTAGTATACAACAGTTTTGTAATATGTAATTAATTAATTAATTCAGTCATTATTAACATACTGAGATGAAGAATATCTTATTTTAAATAAGGTTGAAAGTATTTCTCATAATTCTTCTTCTTTGTACTCTGTAAGCACTATTATTTTGAACAACCTCTTAAACTGGATCATATCAGTACAATTTTTAACTTCTTTACTTAATCCATTCTATAATTTAATTCCACATACTGATATGCTAAAAGTTCTAAGTGTTGTACGTGCATATAAATGTTTGTATTAGATCTTTTAAGCAGGTGTTTTTTGTTTACATTGTTATTGCCTTCTGGTTAGCTAATGTTTGCCCTGCAGGTAATCGTCACTTTTCCACCCCTTTATATATTAAAGGTCAAAGACAAAGCTCTTCGGGTTCTTGTGAGTATATACACTTCACTGCCGATGTGGGGGGGCGCCACCTAAAATCTTGCCTAGGGCGCCAGATTGGTTAGGGCCGGGCCTGGTGGGGAGCCGCGTACCGATCCCCGGCAGACTAGCGAGACACAAAAACCCCACCGCAGATCCACCCGCCGCGTGTCACCCTCAAGAGAACGACGCGCTCTCATGTTATCCCTGCATCCCGCGAGCATCGAGGCGCGTACGCATCACGTCGACGACATCAATCTTTTCACTCGCAAAAATAAATAAATGATCAGTGATTAAATATGGGCGTAATTCTCTTCCTTTCTCCTTAGAAAATCTGGGATTTGCTTGCAGATTCTGTCAGAAACTCGGCAAGATTCTTCACACATTTCTATGAATCGACGCCTCGGCTTTGGGCCGCATTACTGCTCAGCTCTGCTGATACTTGCCATTGAATTATTCCTGACCTCTGTGACTCTCTCCTTGTGCAGTCTGCTCTCATAGTGAGTGCATAGCAATATTGGACACGGAGGTAGCAGCAAGCCGTGCTGTGCATCGATTTTCCCCCGTTGTCACGTCGTCGCCGAGTGTAAAGGAACTCAGGGCTGCCGATGCATACAAAATGTTAGTTTTCTGGCACCGATCTGCAGGAGTTTTGTCGGCGGTGACAGCAGCGTGCGGCAATTTGGATTGGTTAGAAACAACATACGCACTAGAAATAAGTTGTTTTATCCCACCACCCCAAAGACAATGGGAAGTTAAAAAAAATGTGATTCGTCTGTCATAGGTGTATTTAAGTTCCGTATTTTCCGGACCATAGGGCGCACTGCAGATGAGCGGCAATGGGCGCAGGGGCATCTTGGGGGTGGCCGCCAGGTTCACCAGCTGGCAGTCCGGGCAGGCAGCACACCAGCGGCGCACGTCTGCCCGGACGCCCGGCCAATAGACTCGGACCATTACCCGATTGAGTGTTTTATCATACCCCCATGTGGCCAGCCATGGGATTGAAGTGCGCCGCACCAACAAATTGTAGAGGTTTCTCTCCTCGGGGTTCCTCGGACCACCAAGCACTGACATGACAGTTCAGTTTCCGGGTTACAACACTGGTTTATTTTGCAATAAAGTCTTTCCGTTGTGCTTTTCAGCAAGTGTTTGTTCGTGGCCGTCTCGCTCTCGCTCTCGCTCTCGCTCTCGCTCCAGCTCCACCACCTCTCTCCTCCCGGCTGCCGCCTTTAACAGAGCGACAGGTGATTAGATAACCAGGCCCAGGACGCTGGATCTGCCGTCGAGCCCCTCCGAAGCGTCATGTGGGCTTAATTCGACGAAACGTTGATGACGGGGGGTGCAAATTTGAGAACCTGCCGATGCCAATCAACTCATGTCCAGTTGAGGTATGCGGTCAAGCTTAGTCTTGGCTCAAGGAGGAGGACGTCCCTGCCATACAGAGTCCCGCCGGTGCCTTGATGGAAGGAGAGATGAAGAGAGCGAGGCCACAGGCTCACAGAAGGTGCAGGGGCGAGTACCTGTAAAGGTGAGCCAGTTGCGATACCCTTATCGTATTTTGCATATACCGGTAGTCATATTATTATTATTTTTTTCTGAATTGAAAACACTTCCTTGTGGTCTACATAACATGTAATGGTGGTTCTTTGGTCAAAATGTTGCATGGATTATGTTTCACAGATCATCTCCAAGCCGCTTTCTGATGCGCCGTTTTGTGGGCGGTTTTATTTACGTGGCTCACACGTCTTCTCCCCGTCATCTTTGTTGTAGCGGTGTAGCGTGCAAGGACAGGGGGTGGAAGAAGTGTCAAAAGATGGAGCTAACTGTTTTAATGACATTCAGACTTTACTTCAATCAATAACGGAGCAGCATCTCCTCATCCGGTAAAAAACAGCACCGGAAGTGTGTCCCGTGAAAAACCGGAACTCTCTAATAACTAAAGTTCCTTGGGTGAATAATGTAAACTCACTACACCGGTATGTTTTATCGCTATCATTTGGAGTTTACTGACATATATACCGTATTTCCTGGAATTAGCGCCGGGGCGGTAATTCATTTAAAACCTCTTCTCACCCTGGCGCTTACCAAAGGCATGCGGTAAATTTAGGCATGCGCTTATAAATTTGAGTGTGATGTAAGGATACCATCATGACATCGCTTAATGCCGCAATAAAATTTAAAGCACAATGAATCATCCCGGGAGTTCTTTTTGTTTGGGTCTGAAAAGGCAATTAAAATAACATAATTACCGTCTGTTAGCACACTGTCCCACATATGCAGTCCTCTCCAAGGTTTCTCATAGTCATTCACATCGACGTCCCACTGGGTTGTGTGGTTTTCCTTACCCTTATGTGGGCTCTGAACCGAGGATGTCGTTGTGGCTTGTGCAGCCCTTTGAGACATTTGTGATTTAGGGCTACATAAATAAATATTGATTGATTGATTGAGCTGCTTAGCTACCACGGGTTCAATGATTTTTGACATGAAGGGACGTTTTGATATGGGCCGAAAATTTATAAGCTCCATAGCAGGGGTGTCAAACTCAAATACAGAGTGGGCCAAAATTTAAAACTGAACAAAGCCGCGGGCCATTGTTGAACAAATTAACCTTTTAATAGGGACCCAAACAAGTTTTGCATTGAATATTGAACAAGCAAGGCTTATATAACTTTATAGTGACAAAATTGAGTTTCAAATAATAATAATAATAATTAAAAAATATCAATGGCATATCAAATACAATTTAAATAAAAATGTAATGCCTCTTTTCTATTTGCAGCCTTCTGAGGTAAATATCAACATTAACTTTTTCCACAGGCTAATAAATTAGAAAATAAAATAACAATGAATAAAACAACCATTCAGGACTTTAAACTGCTCAGTGTGCAACACACTGATCTAATCTGATGTGCCCAAACCTGGCATATTTTCTTGGATGCTAGTTCATTAATGTCGGGGTTCAGGCTTTGAGCTGAGGCAACCTTCATTATCGAACGAAGGTGTTCATCAGTCAGTATATCTCATCCACCCGGACCACAGTCTTGGGGGCGTGCCTTAAATGCACTGCCTTTAACGTACTCTACGAGCTATCGTCACGTCTGCTTTTCATCCATTCTAACATCGTTCAGGCCCAGTCACAAGATATGTGCGGCTTCTGTACGCACACACGAGTGAATGCAACGCATACTTCATCAACAGCGGGACACTATAAAATACACCCCCGCTACCACCAAACCTCCCACACACACACACATCTTGTAGCGTCCCGGAAGAGTTAGTGCTGCAAAGGGTTCTGGGTATCTGTTCTGTTGTGTTTATGTTGTGTTACGGTGCGGATGTTCTCCCGAAATGTGTTTGTCATTCTAGTTTGGTGTGGGTTCACAGTGTGGCGTATATTTATAACAATGTTGAAGGTTTTTATTCGGCTACCCTCAGTGTAACCTGTATCGCCGTTGATTAAGTTGTGTGTGCGTGCAGAAGCCGCACATATTATGTGACTGGGCCAGCACTCGTTGGACTGGTTGAAAAGAAGACCTGACGATTATCGGGAGGGGCGCTTTGGAAGACTCTCTGGAGCAGGGGTGCTCACACTTCTTCTGCAGGCGAGCTACTTTTCAATTGATCAAGTCGTGGGGATCTACCTCATTCATATATATAATTTATATTTACTTATTTATGAAACATATGTTTTTGTTAACAAGTTAAAGGTGTTTAATGATAATACAAGCATGTTTAACACATATAGTTAATATTGTTAATAAATTAAAGGTGTTTAATGAAAATACAAGTTTGTTTAATACATATAGTTAATATTGTTAACAAGTTAAAGGTGATTAATGATAATACAAGCATGTTTAACACATATAGTTAATATTGTTAAGTTAAAGGTGTTTAAAGATAATGCAAACATGTTTAACACATATAGTTAATATTGTTAACAAGTTAAAGATGTTTAGTGATAATGCAAGCATGTTTAACACATATAGTTAATATTGTTAATAAATTAAAGGTGTTTAATGATAATACAAGAATGTTTAACACAGTTAATATTGTTAACAAGTTAAAGGTGTTTAAAGATAATACAAGCATGTTTAACACATATAGTTAATATTGTTAACAAGTTAAAGGTGTTTAAAGATAATACAAGCATGTTTAACACTTATAGTTAATATTGGTAATAAGTTAAAGGTGTTTAAAGATAAAACAAGCATGTTTAACACATATAGTTAATATTGTTAATAAGTTAAAAGTGTTTAGAGATAATACAAGCATGTTTAACACATATAGATTCCTTTCTTTCATGAAGACAAGAATATAAGGTTGGGGTATTACCTGATTGTGATGACTTGCATTGATTGGAATCAGACAGTAGTGCTAATAAGGTCCGCATTTTCGAATGGAGGAGAAAAAAAGTCCTCCTTTCTGTCCAATACCACATGAAAGTGGTTGGTTTTTGGCATTTTATTTATCCAGCTTCCGTACTCCTTTGTATACACTTTACAAGAAATACATTGTCGGCAAACTCCGTAGCTTGCTAGCTTGTGCACGCCAGCTTTCTGAGACTCTTATTTTGGTAGCGCAGGCAGGAGGAAGTAGCGCTTTTATTGTGCAACTGTGCAGTCGGTCTTTGGAGTTGACGACAGGTACGCGCCAGAGTCTGTAGAAATAAAGTGTTTCTCGCCTTCCAGTCGGTAATTTTAATGAGCTGGCAGCAGCCAGCGTCATCTCAGAAGACCCTCGGGTGCCGTGAATGTCAATCAAGTGACGAAAGTGACGTCATAGTGAAGATTTATGATCGCTCATTTTTAGGACTATTTTTTTAATGGCTGGCTGGTGATCGACTGACACACCCTCCGAGATCGACCGGTAGCTCGCGATCGACGTAATGAGCACCCCTGCTCTGGAGGGTTGGCAAGTATTAGAATTAGCGGTGAATGCGGTGTTACCGCGGCACCGCCGCGATATATAATCGGCGGGCCAGCTTTAGTGTTAATTTGATATCGCCTCAAGGGCCAAGTGAAATTACACGGCGGGCCAAATTTTGCCTGCGGGCCAGAGTTTGACACCCATGCTCGATAGGATCAAGATGAAGTTTTTTAAGAATGGAATTCACTATTTACTTAATCATCCTGGCACTGTCTCTGAGCATGTTATCAATGGACCGTGTTCGCGTCGTGGTGGAAACCCACAAAAGACTCCCAAAGGATTTGGAGACATCGGTCGATGCGAGTCACTGGGGGTGGGTCAAACAAATGTGATGTGTCTGGGTGACCTTAATCACTTCCAGGTTCATCCAGGCTCGGATTTCACTTGTGTGCCTTATTTCAGGTCAGTGCCTCAAAGTCAAAGTAGGGCAGAGTCATTATCTGAGGGAGCACAACACAATCATCCACACAATACAATAAGGTCTGCACAATTCACTGAAGTGCTGCCCATTACCTCCGGGCTTCGACACATGTGGCCCCCATCAGGAGCAACGCCAGTGTGAGACGAATAAGTAATGTATGCAGGGAAACTTGACTGTAACACGACAGCAATTGGCGGTGGTTCCTTTTGCTGAAAATCATTTGGACAAACGCTCTGGACGGTTTTATGCACGTGCTCGTAAATAGAGGCACTTGAAGCTAAAAGGAAAACAAGGTGATCATGAGCAGATGGCGAGGAGATGTGCTGATCCAACTATTTAAATCACGTTTTGTTACTCAAAAAACGCATCTAGTTGGGCCACAACCGCATAAAAAAGCAGGTAAACTGTAGCATCGCTGATAAAATAAAAATAATGTTGCCAGTATTAAACAACAATGGGGTTTCTCCAAACCTATCAACATTTGCATTTTCTGAAAAAAATGGGTAAAAATATGGGATTTTGTTCTAATGATCTATTTGATCTATTTTGTTTTTCCGACTTTGCACAGGCGTTGACATTGCATCCAACAAAGATTGTTGTACATCGCCTTTTATGTAGGCCTCGGTTATGTCTCTGATACAAATGTACACCTCAATTTTGTGTTGGTGTTAGAGATGTCCGATAATATCGGACTGCCGATATTATCGGCCGATAAATGCTTTAAAATGTAATATCGGAAATTATCGGACGTAGGGAGAAGTACAGAGCGCCTATAAACCTTAAAGGCACTGCCTTTGCGTGCCGGCCCAATCACATAATACATACAGCTTTTCACACACACAAGTGAATGCAATTCATACTTGGTCAACAGCCATACAGGTCACACTGAGGGTGGCCATATAAACAACTTTAACACTGTTACAAATATGCGCCACACCAAACAAGAATGACAAACACATTTCGGGAGAACATCCGCACCGTAACACAACATAAACACAACAGAACAAATACCCAGAACCCCTTGCAGCAATAACTCTTCCGGGACGCTACAATATACCCCCCCCCATCTCAACCCCGCCCATGCTCTCTTAGGGAGAGCAAGTCTCAAATTCCAAGCTGCCGTTTTGAGGCATTTAAAAAAAAATTATGCACTTTGTGACTTCAATAATAAATATGGCGGTGCCATGTTGGCATTTTTTTCCATAACTTGAGTTGATTTATTTTGGAAAACCTTGTTACATTGTTTAATGCATCCAGCAGGGCATCACAACAAAATTAGGCATTAATGTATTCATTCCACAACTGTATATATCTGTATCGGTTGATATCGGAATAGGTAATTAAGAGTTGGACAATATCGGAATATTGGATATAGGCAAAACAGCCATTATCGGACATCTTTAGTTGGTGTTGTTCATGCATACTCTGTTTACCATACCATACCATACCAACTTTATTTATAAAGCCCTTTAAAGACAATCACAGTTGAAAAACAAAGGGCTGTACACCACAAAGAAATGGAGGCAAAGGACAGACTAAAAAATAACATTTAAAACAGAAATAAAAATACACATTTAAAAAGCTAATATAAATTACCCTAAGAACAGTTTGTTAGATAAAAACAGTTTAAAAGTTAAAAACAGTTCAAAAAGTTAAAAGCTAAAAACAGTTCAAAGTCTCATGCTGGGTTAAACGCCAGTGAATAAAAATGGGTTTTAAGAAGGGTCTTAAAAATAGCCAAAGAAGGGGCCTGTCTCACATGGAGAGGGAGATCGTTCCAGAGTTTGGGACCCGCAACAGAGAAAGCTCTGTTCCCTCTGAGCTTGCGCTTTGTTTTGGGTACCTCCAGGATCAGCTGATCAGCTGACCTGAGGGACCGGGTGAGGGCATAGAGGTGGAGCAGCTCAGAGAGGTACGGTGGGGCAAGACCACGTAAGGATTTAAAAACGAGTAAGATCATTTTAAAATGGACTCTAAAAGTTTCTAGTTTGTTATCCAAACTAGAAAAGAAAAAAAAAAACACTACTTCAAAAGGAACTGCACGTTTCTGAAATGTTGTATATCATTTACAATCCTTATGTGAGACAAGCAAACATATTTTCTTAATGCATTCTAACTTGTAAATAAACACTAGCAAGAGTCAGCTAACAATGGAGGTAGCGGGATTTGCTCTATTCCGCCTATAACGCACCCTAAAAAACTCCAAAAACAATCATCAACACTTTAGATGTACAATGTAAGTAATCAGCCTCAGTACAAAAACCAAAACCAGTGAAGTTGGCACGTTGTTTAAATCGTAAATAAAAACAGAATACAATGATTTGCAAATCCCTTTGAACCTATATTCAATTGAATATACTGCAAAGACAAGATACTTAACGTTCAAACTGGAAAAAGGTATTTTTTGCAAATATTAGCTCATTTAGAATCTGATGCCTGCGATATGTTTCAAAAAAGCTGCCACGAGTGGCAAAAAAGACTGAGAAAGTTGAGGAATGCTCATCAAACACTTATTTGAAACATCCCACAGGTGAACAGGCTAATTGGGAACAGGTGGGTGCCATGATTGGATATAAAAGCAGCTTCCATGAAATGCTCAGTCATTCACAAACAAGGATGGGGCGAGGGTCACCACTTTGTCAACAAATGCGTGCGCAAATTGTCGAACAGTTTGAGAACAACATTTCTTAATGAGCTATTGCAAGGAATTTAGGGATTTCACCATCTTCAAAAGGTTCAGAGAATCTTTGGAAAATCACTGCAAGGCCGAAAACCAACATTGAATGCCCGTGACCTTCGATCCCTCAGGTGGTACTGCATCAAAAACCGACATCAGTTTGTAAAGGCTATCACCACATGGGCTCAGGAACACTTCAGAAAACCACTGTCAGTAACTACAGTTAGTCGCTACATCTGTAAGTGCAAGTTAAAATTCTACAATGCAAAGCGAAAGCCATTTATCAACAACACCCAGAAACGCCACCGGCTTCGCTGGGCCCGAGCTCATCTAAGATGGACTTATGCACACTGTAAAAGTGTTCTGTGGTCTGACGAGTCCACATTTCTAATTGTTTTTGGAAACTGTGGACGTTGTGTCCTCTGGAACAAAGAGGCAAAGAACCATCCAGACTGTTATAGGCGCAACGTTCAAAAGCCAGCATATGTGATGATATGGGGGTGTATTAGTGCCCTAGGCATGGGTAACTTACACATCTGTGAAGGCACAATTAATGCTGATAGGTACATAGCGTATTTACTGTACAATGTCTGCTCTCACTGGGATGCCGACTGATTGGATGTTAATATTTCCCCGTTTGGATGAAAAATTAATCATACTCCTCAGTTTAAAAAAAAACTAAAAAAAGATTGGCCATAGGCGACTTTTTGTGTCGTTCTCACAATTTCCGGGTATAAGTTGAATGTAAAAATTGACCAACTTAGGAATGGATAGGATAGGATAGGACTTTATTGTTATTGCACAAGTACAACAAAACTATGTTTTCAGCACAAACCCGTTCAAGATTAGACAAACAAAGAGTGTACAGGGTTACTGAACAGGAACGCTGATGGGTCGCCACGAGGCGCCCCGTAAAGGATAAGAAAAAGGTAAAATGCTGGGGAAGAAGATCAGTAAAAAAATAAAATCTAGACTGGGCTTCTAAGGGGGCCTAGTCTGGAGTGGGAAAAAAACTCCATGCCATGCACACATAAACATGTTACATTTAATCACGACAACTCGCAACAGAGGGGCGGGGAGTTGGAACCCTGGAGGTCGACTGCTGCTATGAAGCGCTGCCAGCCGTCCATCCCCCCCAAGGGAAATCAAGCCGTGGTGAAGGTGTAGGGTGGGGGAGGCGGGGTGTGTGTGTATATGCCCATTGTCTTGGGTGTGTCGATGTAATGTTCATAGGCTGGGGCCGTTCTGCAGGCAAGCAAAAGTTCGACTCCAGGTGTCGTTGAGGAGGTAGGGAGGTCAAAAGAGTCCATCATTGAGGTGTCCTCGGTGGTGTTTTCAGAACAGCCTGTTCCTGTTGTTCACAGCGTCAAGGCAATTCGAGGGAGTCAAATCGTAGATTAGGATGTTTGTTTTTCGCGAGCAGACATTACAATGACTTGTCTGTTCTATTCGTCCATGCTGGCCCTCATATTCAATTTTTCCTTTTCAGCAAGTGATCCATCTTGCGATTAAGTTCAGAAATCGCCACAGTCTGTGATCACACAGCCCGGCCCAAACCTTCCATTGCGACGAACAGCCTTTGGGCTCCTTGAGTGGCTGCCATCGTTTTACGAATTTGATGATACACCAGAGCAATGCCCAGCCCAATCAGCAGGTGCCCCCATGATCACAGTTATTGGTTTATGGCCACAACCTTCTACTATACTATTGTACTCTACTATTAATGTCTACTATTCAAAAAAAATGCAGTTCCCCTGTAACCATCTTTCAATGGTCAATGGTTACACAAATTGAAGAAGATACACGCGGAGGTTTTGAAGATGAGTGCATCACAAGTGTTTAGCCCGAAAACCCATAGCCCGGCACAGCATTAACCCATCTAACTCCTTAATGGCCATCTGAGCAGCCGAGCAACGCAGACCTCTGGAACAAAAGCTGTCAGAATGACATGTAATAATCTGTGTGACTGATCTCGCCAACGAGCCTCTGCTCTTTCTGAAGACCGCATGCACATAAATTCTTAATGACCATCGACGGATATATCGCACGCATTATTTAAGAAGACTGGAAAATCTCCCCGACACTATTATCCTTTCATGTTTCCGGAGACCCGGCTAGCTTGGCACTTTATTGTGAAACAGTATCGTACGTGACCGACCCCTGTTGAATAAAAAAAAACGGATATTACACAGCTTAACGGAGTGGTGCTGCTTTCAGACGCCGAAAAGTGATTCCGTCAAAAACCGTGTTATGCGTATAAATGGGAGCCCTAACGTTGGTGCACATAAAAGTCCATTAGAGAGTACACCCATGCAACACTTCTGTGGTTTACCGCCGAGTCCCTGCTAATGGCTCTATGGATGATTCCTCGCGGATATAGCTGGGATTTCTGCATTCAAATACCGCAAGCAGGCGAGAAGCAACTCATTGAAACGACTGCATTAATCACAGCGTGACGAGGTGCTACTGGAGCTACAGCCACGGCTGCCATACAAATGTTCAAAGTGTAGTCAGGTGTTCACATTTTCCCTCCAATACTTGTTTTTTTTTTTTTGTGTTCATCTTCCCTTCACTTTAAGCATCTTTGCTTTCCCCCTGAAAGACTCCGGCACACAAAGACAAATCAGCAGGTTATTGTGCACGTGAGGATTAATGCTGCACAGCGCACACTGTGCAAGTCTGAACGGCATAGCATTCGGTGCCCGAGTTCGTGTTTTTTTTGTGTGTGTGTGTGTGTGTGTGTGTGTTTGTGTATTTCTGCGCCCCAGATTGAGCCTCACTGCAATTTTGTACAAAGAGGGAGAAAAGCATGGGATCCCCGCACTCCATTCCACTCGTGCCATGCAAAGGCGCTAATTGGGCAATGAGCTGCTCTCATTAGACTTTGTTGCAGGTGTGCCGGTGGACGAGATGCAGCCATGCATGTAAATCGCATGGATATTACAACACCGTCTGTGTCCGAGATGAAGGAAACAAAATATACTCTCACAACAAGAGAGTGATTTACAACGACATATTTAAAAAAGACATAGCACATGAATGAATGCATGAATGAGAGAATTGAAACCAGGCACGGAATTATAAATGTATGTTGTGGTGGTGTAAGGATTGAGCGGTACATTGATTTATATTCCTGAATTTCAAGTGCCGTATTTTCCGGACCGGATTGTAAGGCGCATTAGTGTCCTGGGCATGACGTTAAAGTGCATCCGGCAGTGGAGGCTCCTCTATGGGGTCTTGGGGCAATAGGAGGTTAACCCCTTTACTACTGTTACCCCAGGTGGCCCTTGGCAAAGGCTTAGTACCTGACTGCCCCCTAGCCAGGGATACGGTGAAGACCTCAACGGCAAAGCAGGCGGAAGACGGTAGATGTAAGAACTACCACAATGGCTGCGATGGCGGAAGAAGGCACCCCCACATCCATGTGTAAATAACGACCCAAGACCTCAACGGTGGAACAGGCGGAGGAGGGTGATTGCTAACCCTATGGAGCGTCACAACGGCTGGGATGGCGGAAGAAGGCTGCAGCAGAAAAGGGTCCCCAGTCGTCTTGGACTCCATGCCATTGGACCCTGACCCGGATCTGTCAAGGATCGTGTGGTGACTGTCTGTGCACCAGTCTCCCCACGTTAAACAAAGTCACGCACAGGCATCCTCCAAAAAGGGATACCCAGGATCGTCATACTCGTTTCGAGTGACCGCTGATGATGTTGATGAAGGCGCATTAAATGACTCATATTATTATTTTATTTTTTTTCTGAATAGAAAACACTTCCTTGTGGTCTACATAACATGTAATGGTGGGTATTTGGTCAAAATGTTGCATAGAATATGTTTTACAGATCATCTTCAAGCCGCTTTCTGACAGTCGCTTCCGGATGCGCCGTTTTGTGGGCTGTCTTATTTACGTGGCTCAACTTCGGCCGCGTCTTCTCGCCGTCATCTTTGTTGTAGCGGTGTAGCGTGCAAGGACGGGTGTGGAAGAAGTGTCAAAAGATGGAGCTAAATGTTTTAATGACATTCCAGACTTTACTTCAATCAATAACGGAGCAGCATCTCCTCATCCGGAAACAACAATGCGTCCCGTGAAAAAACGTCCGTTGTAACTAAAGTTCCTCGTGTGAATAATGTAAACTCACTACACCGGTATGTTTTAGCGCTTTCATGGCGAGTTTACTGACAGATATAAGTAAGAACTTTACAATACTTTATATTAGAAATGGCAACAGCGGAGGATGAATGTCCCATAACAAGAAGGTAGAGAAAAAGAAGAAGCTCATCGACTACGGTGTTGCCGCGGACTACAAAGGCGGATGCGCGCGATTTTTCAGGATTAATGCAGATTCCAAATACAGATCAGCAGATACAAGAAAGAAAAGTTGCTTTTGCATAATATTGCGAAACAAAAAGCCAGATAATATGTCTTACCTTATACACACACCATAATAATACACGTATGTTGAAGCACATCAAGCGGTGCGGCTTCATAGCTTACCAAAGTCGTAGATTTTTGAGCGCCGTGTAATGTTCTATATTCTGAATGGAACATATAAAATGTTGGTGTTGTTTACTTGAGTCACATTGCCATCATAGTGCAGTCTACATGTATCTCTTATGTTTGACTGCCATCTACTGGTCACACTTATCATTACCCCATGTACCAAATAAAATTGCTTCGAGGTCGGTAAGCAAAACCAGAATTATTCCGTACATTAGACGCACCGGGTTATAAGGTGCACTGTTGATTTTTGAGGGGAAAAACTGGATTTTAAGGGTCCCTTATGGTCCGGAACATATGGTATATGTTGTGGTGGTGTAACGATTAAGCTGTTTTTTGATTTATATTCCTCAATGTCAAGTATATCGATCTGAACTGAATCGTTTTGAATCATCCATCCATCCATCCATTTTTTATCGTTATGTTTCGGATCATATCGTTCTAAAAATTTAGATTGGCAACAACAAACATCGAATCGAATCGCTTCTTGAAACGACTCGTTAGACTCTTAAATCGCTGCACACAAAAGGTCGGACTTTTGGCGAAACAATGCAAAATTGCGTTGCCTTCCTGGCAAATACTCTGCTCTCGCATGTTTTTCTTTGTTTCTTGAATTGTACAAGGAGAACACGGTCTATCAAGTCAAATGTTTAATATCTTAAACATACTTGGCCAGTGAAGCTGATTCTGATTCTGACTATGAAATAAATGATATGGTGCTGCTCTTATCGAATCCCCAAACTGGTAGATGCTTCGAGGTCTACACACTGGACATGCAGGAGAATAAAGATAATGTAATTATATTAGTAGAAACTTTCAGGGAACAGTGCCAACACATTGGATTTGTCTTTTCTTCTTGTGTTTATACTTCAAACGACACCGGAGAATGTCCACTGTTCAGTAATGTGCACTTTTTTTTTTTTTTTGCTTTAAGTGTTAGCAGTCCGGCAAGTACTACTTTTGGGTCGTAGAAATTGGGACCAGACTATTTTAAAACGCACTGATTAACGTGGCGTCCGGATAATTTTAAAAGGCTGCGCGATGGTTCTAATCGGGAATTAAGTGTCGGCATCTGCTTTAAATCACCTCTTTACGCATTCGTGGGAGGTTACTGTCAGGATGGAAAAAGGCAATTGTCTGTGCTTTCCCGATTATCCCCTGCAAAAGCCTATAATCTGCCTCAAAGTACTTAAAGAGTCAAGCAGTAAAATAAACAACATTGATTATGATTCAACTGTTCTTTCCCCCCACCCTCCTCGTAGAATAACGGTCCATGCAAACAGAACGTAGGTAAAGGGTTATGTCAGATACATCTGATTGGGCAAATGTTAAGGCAGGATAAATTCCCCGTCTGAATCCTCTGTGCAAACCAGATTATCAGCTATTCTAAGGAGACGGCCATCTTATCATCTCCCAATCTCTTTTACAAAAGCAAATCGGCAATTCTGTCCAAGGATTAGTAGGATTAACCAGGAAACACACATGGCCCTTCTTGGACAATGTCTTAAGTTGTTGTCTCCCTTTAGCATCCTGTCATGACAATGTTCTTAATGCTGCTTTTCCTCCCAAGAGATGAACCCGGTGTTTCCCCTTTACATCATTTTCAATTCGTAAGGCCCCTTCAAAATGGTGAAGTTGTATTTTATTTTCTAAATAACGCTAGAGATAATTGTTAATAAGGCACCTGAGAGTGTATCTCCAATTGGAGCTGTGTTTCCGTTACCCCTAGAAATGTGCAAAACCGCATTAATAAGAAACTGGTAATTGAAACACCCATAGTTCGAAAAACCTGTCAAATTTCACTAGAAACGTTTTGTACGCTCTCCCGGGGTGGTGTTTCAGATGTTTTTTCGATTTCTCGAAAGCATGATGGAAACACTTTTTTTCGCATTTATAGGGCACCTGAACACCCAACCAGATGCAGGACAACTAGGGCTAGGGCATATTGGTCTCGCTTCCGATCGGTCGGCCGAAGAGGCCAACCCATAGGCTTGGAGAGACCCACATGCCCGAACAATGTCGAGGGGGATCTGGAATCCACAAATGTTCTGTAACCCTTGTGTAATGTTCATATTGTTGTTACTCAGCCAGCTTTTGTGGGTCTGATGGACCCGTTGCATTTTGTGGCTTTTTTTGGCAGATGTTTACCTTATCCCAATAAACATCTGTTCAGTATTTTAACATAAAAGTATTTGATTGTGAGGCACTAAAAACCACAAAATGCAACGGGTCCATCAGACCCGCAAACGCTGGCTGAGTAACAACAATATGAACGTTGAACGGAGAATTTCTCTGCCAGTTTCTGCATCCCACAGGGATTCTTATTTTGTGTTTCTGCACCTGCGGTTCCCACACAAGGTTGCAACATTGTTTGTCAACACTATCTGCTCTCATTTTCTCGCACATTTGACCCTCTGATGTTCTGTGTACCTACACTCTGTCCTCCTCCTGTCTAGGTCTGCTGTGTGTGTGGTACACAGAACATCAATTTCCACACTTCTATTAGCCCCGGGTCCAGTGGACCCGGACATCTTATATGTAATAGAAATGTGTAGGGGGGGTGTATGGCGTGTGGTCATTAAATATGTATTCTGATATATGTTCTTCACAGAAAATGAGCCAAAGTCAGTGAGTCTGAGTTTGAAAAATGTATTAATTGTATCATTTTTCTTTTAATAAAAAATGAAAACGGGTCCCACAGACCCGAACACCACACAAGGGTTAAAGCAATTACCTGGCTTTTGAGTGCCCCTTTAAATTATTATAATTACAATACATTTGAATGGTTCTGGGGTCGTTGTGTGGTGTTCCTTGTTCACAATTCTCTCCCAACAATCCCTTATTTCTAGCCCCTGCCACGCGTAAGGACGTTGCCTTTGTTTTGTAATCAGAGCTCCAAAACCATGGACAATTGCAAAGCGTCCATCTTCCTCAGAGTGGAGTTTTGCAGAATGAAATTATATGAGAATTATGGCCCGGGACGCAAAAGACCCTTTAATGGAAACACCACACTGCAAAAACTGAAATCAAGTAAGATTAAATATCTCAAATAAGGGTGATATTTGCTTGTTTCTGTCTGATAAGATAATTCTTCTCACTAAGCAGATTTTATGTTAGAGTGTTTTACTTGTTTTAAGGATTTTGGTCCTAAATGATCTCGGTAAGATATTACAGCTTGTAGCTGAGATTTGATGACCTATATTGAGTAAAACATGCTTGAAACTAGAATATCAACTGTTGCAAAGCTGTGTCATCAACACTCACAAGTAGGGATGTCCGATAATGGCTTTTTGCCGATATCCGATATTCCGATATTGTCCAACTCTTTAATTACCGATACCGATATCAACCGATATATACAGTCGTGGAATTAACACATTATTATGCCTAATTTGGACAACCAGGTATGGTGAAGATAAGGTACTTTTAAAAAAAAATTAACAAAATAAAATAAGATAAATAAATTAAAAACATTTTCTTGAATAAAAAAGAAAGTAAAACAATATAAAAACAGTTACATTGAAACTAGTAATTAATGAAAATTAGTAAAAATAACTGTTAAAGGTTAGTTCTATTAGTGGACCAGCAGCACACACAATCATGTGTGCTTACAGACTGTATCCCTTGCAGACTATATTGATATATATTGATATATAATGTAGGAACCAGAATATTAATAACAGAAAGAAACAACCCTTTTGTGTGAATGAGTGTGAATGAGTGTAAATGGGGGAGGAAGGTTTTTTGGGTTGGTGCACTAATTGTACTAATTGTAAGTGTATCTTGTGTTTTTTATGTTGATTTAATTTAAAAAAAAAAAAAAAAAAAAAAAAAAAAACGATACCGATAATAAAAAAAATGATACCGATAATTTCCGATATTACATTTTAACGCATTTATCGGCCGATAATATCGACTCACAAGTATAAAACTACTTTTTTAAAGTAATAATTTCTTACCTCAAGCATGAAAAAAAAAAATCATGATGCCGAGCGCATACCATTATGTCAAGATAATGGCACTATTATTTACTTAATTTAAGAATATTTTTCAACATATTGAGCAAAAAGGTCTCTTTTTTTTCTACCAGGAAAAGTGCACTTGTTATTAGTGAGAATATACTTATTTTAAGGTATTTTTGGGTTCATTGAGGTTAGCTAATTTTACTTGTTTTGGAAAGTATTGACAAGCTGAATGTTCTTGTTCTTTTGGCAGATAATTTTGCTTAGTTCAAATAAAATACCCCTAATTTTGGTATTTTTTTTTCTTGTTTTTGAACACTGACTTTTTGCAGTGAACAAATCGCACATATTTCGAGATTTTAGAAATATCGCTTTTATTTTGCGAAAAACTGCAATGGAAATGTAGCTTGGGTCTGTCCCTCTCCACATTTCAATAGCATAATTTTCAGCTACAACATTGCAAAAGCCACAACAAAGACAATTGACACAACACTATAATAGAAAGCGGGCGGAAAACAGGGAACTTTATTCAGCAAATAAATCCGCTGTTAAAATGTTGGTTACCGTACTTTTATTGAATGCTGAAAATGTGAACAGAAAAGGTTTGTAGAGATAATCCTTCAAGGGAACCTGTCTATAAACCTGTGACTTGCGGTGAGATTCAAGGCAGGTGAGGCACTTTGGAGATTTGTAAAAAAAAATGTTTTATTGAATTTCCTATGCTTTTATCAATGTTAATAGAGGTTCATTAATATTCAAGTCACCAAATGTAAATGGAGTTTGTTGCCGCTTTTTGGATGTTTGTTTATTGAGTTTTATGTGTGGAATATGAGTTCGAATCCATTTTAAAAATCCATCCGTCATCATGTCTTTCATAATGATTGTGAACGATCTGCAAAATTCCAAAATAGGTGCAGTTTCCTTTTAGTGCTTTATTAATAGTGTTTGTATTTTCACGTAGAATATGCATCATTAACATAACTCCTGAATGAAAAAACCTTCTTCAAATATGCATTTCTTTGCGTCTTGTGCGTCACCTTCAAAGTGCTAAAAAAAAGTGCTGTCAACGTCGATGCATTGCACGAGTCGGACTGCTTCTAAAATGCCCATAAAAAGTGGTAGATGTCCTCTGCACGTTTGAAAACATAACAAAATGCCACATGACTGTGCAGTAAGTGAGAGTGTCTCCGTGGAGAAAGCCCAGTATGCCACACACAAAAGCCCTCATAGAATATATGTATAATATATTTATACTATTCACATGTGAATAATGCTGTATAGTATTTATTGTCTATTGTGAGCAAACTGTGGTGCTGAATTTCCCCCAGGGATCAATAAAGTATTTCTATTCTATTCTATTCTATTTAAATAAGGCAGTGTGCACCACTTTTCAATGGCAGATAAAGTGTTAGTAAATCACACGCCCATTAAAAGTGCACGCAATTTGTTTTGTTTGCACACGCTGTTTAGCGCGTGGTATTTGGATCTTAGTAAATCAGAAAAAAATAACGCACTGCAATAGATCTGCTAAGTTCTCATATGCGCACGAAGCAAAAAGTCTGTAGCGGCAGCCTCATATCAGCTTCCTGCAATGTATACGATCATCAAATAGGCAACATTTGTGATTTTTATTGAAAAATATTGTTAAACGATGCTAATCGCACAAAAAATATGTTTACAACTGAAGTGAATTAATTAACTCATATTATGTTTTGCATATGGTGAATGTTCATATTCATCTTGGAGAAAGCAAACCACCAAGTTTAAGTAAATAGTGGTATTTCAGTTTGAGCACGTAATAAGATAAGGCCCCTTAGTTTGACATTCGCAGGGTGGATTGGATCACTTCTCGTAGGAAAGAGGTCCTAACTGGGACTTCGGAATGCAAAATGATAGCCCTATCCTTGAAAAGAGACTACCTGTCTCGCTTAAGTTATGACTTAAAGCTAGAGATGTCCGATAATGGGTATGTTGCCGATATCCAATATTCCAATATTGTCCAACTCTTAATTACCGATTCCGATATCAATTGATACCGATATATACAGTCGTGGAATTAACACATTATTATGCCTAATTTTGTTGTGATGCCCCGCTGGATGCATTAAACAATGTAACAAGGTTTTACAAAATAAATCAACTCAAGCTATGGAAAACAATGCCAACATGGCACTGCCATATTTATTATTGAAGTCACAAAGTGCATTATTTTTTTTAACATGCCTCAAAACAGCAGCGTGGAATTTGGGACATGCTCTCCCTGTGAGAGCATGAAGAGGTTGAGGTGGGCGGGGTTGAGGTGGAGGTAGCGAAGGTGTATATTGTAGCGTCCCGTAAGAGTTAGTGCTGCAAGGGGTTCTGGGTATTTGTTCTGTTGTGTTTATTTTGTGTTACGGTGCGGATGTTCTCCTGAAATGTGTTTGTCATTCTTGTTTGGTGTGGGTTCACAGTGTGGCGCATATTTGTAACAGTGTTAAAGTTGTTTAAACGGCCACCCTTAGTGTGTCCTGTATAGCTGTTGACCAAGTATGCGGGGCATTCACTAGTGTGTGTGAAAAGCCGTAGATATTATGTGATTGGGCCGGCACGCAAAGGCAGCGCCTTTAGGGTTTATTGGCGCTCTGTACTTCTCCCTACGTCCGTGTACCACTCCGTACAGTGGCGTTTTAAAAAGTTATACATTTTACTTTTTGAAACCGATACCGATAATTTCCGATATTACATTTTAAAGCATTTATCGGCCGGCCGATAATATCGGCAGTCCGATATTATCGGACATCTCTACTTAAAGCATTTGTTTTCCAGACACTTACACGCGAACATCTCCTTTTATGGTCAGGATGTGCTCTCCTGACTTAGCACACACACAAAGAGACAGGAAGGAGGAATATAAAACTGATGGTTTGGCTTCTCCAAGTTAGGAGTACCTCATTTTTTTGACCTGACCTCCTCCAGGTACTGCAGTCCTGTATAATGACACTCGCTTGTAATAAAGCAACTTTTGGTTCAGTAAAGCGTCTCCGACGTCTCTTTCGATCCAGCCGCACTGCCGTGTCCCCCTTCTGTCCGAGAAATACACATCACAACAAAGTTTGATAAATTAATTGTATGTATTTTATCTATTATTATTAGTGTTTTTAAGTGAGATTCTGCCTCATCTACCTACACTGACCGCATGTACGATCTTATTGCGCTTACATACACGACAGCATGTCATTTTTGTCCCTCCACATTATCCATACACACATGGGTACTATTCTTTCAATAAAACATTGTAAAATAAAAAAAAAACATGTCTTTAACTACTAATTGAATGGCACAGCTCAGCGACACCCTAGAAAATGTGTCGGCGCTTTACACCAGACTGACAACATCATGGAGTTCAACAATGACCCACAGTGGGACGTGTCTAGGTTGGAAAATTGCATTTATTAGCCCCAGCAGCATGATAGATTGCCGGTCAGGTTTCACACTGTATGCTTCAAAGAGGATGAAATGAGGGACAAACTCGACGCAAGCTGCCTCCGCAGGGTCAAATGTACGCAGAATGTAAATGCGCCATCTGTAGCACGGTTGCTACACGGAGACAAACAAAATCGCTACAGGAAAAACAGCCAGTTTAATTTTGCGTTCTCTGTATTCTATAGTGTGTCTGTGTTCAAGGGGATTAGCGGTGGGACTACATGACCACAACTAATGCTGGGATATGATTACTTTTTTTTTTTTTAAATAGGGAAAAATGAGTGTTGTCACATAAATAATGCTTGTAAAGGGGTTGGGAGTGTACCTGTACTTTTCAGGGGCAGTATAGTACCGAATATGATTCATTAGTATCCCAGTACTATGCCAATAAAACAATTGTCATTTATTTTTAATTTTGTATTATTATATATATATATTTATATATATATATATATGTATATATATATATATATATATATATATATATATATATATATATATATATATATATATATATATATATATCATCTGGTACAACCCCCCATACAGCAAAAACGTCTCAACGAACATTGGACACAAATTCCTCAATCTGATTGACAAACACTTTCCCAAAGACAACATCCTAAGAAAAGTATTCAACAAGAACAACATTAAATTGAGCTACAGCTGCATGAACAATATACGACAAATCATCTCAAACCACAACAAAACAATTGCAAATGAGCCGTCGGCCCTGAGACAGAGCGACTCCAAAACCAACAAAGGATGTAATTGTCGAAAGAAACCTGATTGCCCTCTCAACGGGGGGTGCTTACAAACATCAGTTGTCTACCAATCTAAGGTAATACGCAAGGACATTAACACATCCGACACATATGTAGGATTAACCGAGGGAGAATTCAAAACCAGATGGAACAATCACAAGGCTTCTTTCAGGAACAAAAACCTGCGAAATACCACAGAACTCAGCAAACACATTTGGGACCTCAAAGACAATAATGTTGAATATTCAATAACATGGCAAATTCTTGCATCCAGCACACCTTACAATAGTGGTAATAAAAGATGCAACCTATGCTTGAAAGAGAAACTGTTTATTATTTACCGTCCAGACCTGTCATCCCTCAACAAGCGCAGCGAAATTGTAACAACATGCCGCCATAGACGGAAACACCTCCTAGGTAACACATGAGCCAATCACCACGCCCCTAGGCCAGCCTGTACCCACCCACACTGTGCCCTATATAAACCATGGTATGCGAATGCTCCCATTAAAATCTCCTGACGATTGAGGGTACCCCCCCTCATGAAACAGGCCTGTAGAGATGAAATAGTCTTGTGATTTTTTTCCCACACATACATATATATATATATATATATATATATGTTTTTTTTATACAAATATATTTATATATATACCGTATTTTCCGCACCATAAGGCGCCCTGGGTTAAAAGCCGCGCCTTCAATGAACGGCATATTTCAAAACTTTGTCCACCTATAAGCCGCCCGGTGTTGTAAGCCGCATCTAACTGCGCTAAAGGAATGTCAAAAAAAAAAAGTCAGATAGGTCAGTCAAACTCTAATAATATATTAAAAACCAGCGTTCTAACAACTCTGTTCACTCCCAAAATGTACGCAAATGTGCAATCACAAACATAGTAAAATTCAAAATAGTGCAGAGCAATAGCAACATAATGTTGCTCGAACGTTAATGTCACAACACACAAAATAAACATAACGCTCACTTTCTGAGGTTATTCTTCATTCATAAATCCCTCGAATTATTCTCCTTCGTTGTCCGAATTGAAAAGTTGGGCGAATGTGGGATCCAAAATGTCGTCTGGCGCTGTCTCCCTGTCTTGGTGAACGTCACGTGTGTTCGCCTTCTGTCATCCACTGTTCCCACGCAGTTAGCAGTCTAGCTTCGAATGCCCTGTTGACACCAATATCTAGCGGCTGGAGGTCTTTTGTCAATCCACCCGGAATGACGGCGAGTATTGAATTAAGCGCGTAAGCGTGTCTCTTAATGTGATGTTATGAGCTAGCAAATATAACAACTACACTACCCAGCATGCAACGATAGTGACGAGCATGCGCGGTAGCCCTGAGAAGCGTTGTTGTATGTGCTGGCAGTTAGAATGTGGTTATGAGCACGCTGTGAGTAAACGTTGAGAACTCAGTTAACACGCCTCGTCTGCATTATTTATAATTAGACGGACAACACACTTAATAGGAGCCATTTTGGGGTCTTTACATAAACACACAAATGGAAATGAAACGTCACATATCCCAGCATGCACCGCGCGCTTCTTCTACGGGGAAAAAAGATGGCGGCTGTTTACCGAAGTTGCGAGACCGAAACTTTATGAAAATGAATCTTAATATTTATCCATATATAAAGCGCACCGGGTTATAAGGCGCACTGTCAGCTTTTGAGAAAATTTGTGGTTTTTAGGTGCGCCTTATAGTGCGGAAAATACGGTATATATGTATATATATATATATATATATATATATATATATATATATATATATATATATATATATATATATATATATATATATATATATATATATTCTCCAAAGACATGCACCTGGGGATAGGTTGATTGGCAACACAAAATTGGCCCTAGTGTGTGAATGTGAGTGTGAATGTTGTCTGTCTATCTGTAATGGCCCTGCGATGAGGTGGCGACTTGTCCAGGGTGTACCTCGCCTTCCGCCCGATTGTAGCTGAGATAGGCTCCAGCGCCCCCCGCGACCCCAAAGGGAATAAGCGGTAGAAAATGGATGGATGGATGGATATATATATATATATATATATATATAAATATATATATATGTATACATATATATATATATATATATATATATATATATATATATGTGTGTATATATTATTATTTTTATTGTATTTATTTATAAATAAGTATAGTTCTAGCTGCTTTTAGTACCCCACTAACCCATTTCAAGTAAAAAAAATTAAAAATAAAATACAAAATAAATAAATATATATATATATATATATATATATATATATATATATATATATATATATATGTATATATATATATATATATATATATATATATTCTCCAAAGACATGCACCTGGGGATAGGTTGATTGGCAACACTAAATTGGCCCTAGTGTGTGAATGTGAGTGTGAATGTTGTCTGTCTATCTGTAATGGCCCTGCGATGAGGTGACGACTTGTCCAGGGTGTACCTCGCCTTCCGCCCAATTGTAGCTGAGCTAGGCTCCAGCGCCCCCCGCTACCCCGAAGGGAATAAGCGGTAGAAAATGGATGGATGGATGGATATATATTTATTTTTATTTATTATAATGTTTTTCTTTAAATGGGTTCGTGGGGTACCAAAAGCAGCTAGAACCAAACTATGCTTATTTATAAATAAATACAATAAAATAAAATAAAAATAATATACATACATATAATTTTTTTATTGTATTTATATATAATAATAATTATAAACACAATAAAAAATATATACATATATATAAATATATATATATGTATACATATATATATATATATATATATATATATATATATATATATATATATAAATATATATATATGTATACATATATATATATATATATATATATATATATATATATATATATATATATATATATATATATATATATGTGTGTATATATTATTATTTTTATTGTATTTATTTATAAATAAGTATAGTTCTAGCTGCTTTTAGTACCCCACTAACCCATTTCAAGTAAAAAAAAATAAAAATAAAATACAAAATAAATAAATATATATATATATATATATATATATATATATATATATATATATATATATATATATATATATATATATATATATATATATATATATATATATATTCAAACTTTTCTGTGTTTTGGGTCCTGGTACAACATTCCCACTTTCCATTCACTACGATGCCCCTATCTAATACTATGACGTTTGGAATGTAGACGCGGAAACAAAACGTCAAAACACCATCATTGGTAATCTTACGTGGGGGACTAAAATGAATTTCTCCTCCCTGCAAGAGAGACAGTCGCTTGTTCCAGCGACGCATATGGTCCTCACATACCGCCCCTGCTTTTGATCACACCTTTAACATGGAACAAGCGCTTGTACAAGCAATCGATGTCCCTCAGATCCCCACTCCACAGTCACACCTCGTTTAATCAACGGAATTGTTTCCAATGAAAACAATCTCACGGCTGTGGAGCTGCTGGGAGTCTCAGAAAAAAAAAAAAGCGCTTCCACACTGATTTGATTGTTGTACACACAAAAGTAGCTGGACCACCACCCCCATGGAGGACATGGTGATGTTGGCCATGGAGGCAGGGGATGGATTGAATAATTCACTTTGGCGGCGATTGGGCGAAGCGTTGCCCTGAGTGGATCGCAACTGAAAGACAGCATCTTCTTGTTTCCTGCACCACTGCACAGCACATGCATAAATAGCCTCTGCTGAGACAGCCACTATTGCCCCCCGGCTACGTTCAAGGGATACCCTCCACACAATTGCTGATTCGCTAATTGTGCCAAGCAATAGAAGCAGTTAACTTTTTTTTTTTTTACATATTTATGCATTTTCAAAGAGAATACCGTGCAAAGCCAAAAGTCAAACAAAATATATGCCATGATTTCGGTTAACGTCAATAGCGTACATTTAATTTCCTCATAGGACATCAAGGTTGTACATTATACAACAGACCTGGGGGAAATTAAGGCCTGGGGGCCGCATTGGGCCCGTTGAGCTTTTCAATCTGGCCAGCAGGACATTCCCAAATATTTTTTTTTAGATCTTTAAGATGGAAACTGTATCTGCCATTATGATGTGCAGTGATGTTTTCAAAATACCGGAAGTCTTGAACTATACAAAGTAATTTAATGGTTGGAATCTGCGCTTTTGCATGATGTACTACACTGCAAAAACTGAAATCTAAGTCAAATTAAATATCTCAAATAAGGGTGATTTTTGCTTATTTTCTCTCTGATAAGATAATTATTTTCTTATCACTAAGCAGATTTTATGTTAGAGTGTTTTACTTGTTTGAATTCACTTCCTAAATGATCTCAGTAAGATATTACAGCTTGTAGCTGAGATTTTATGACCTATATTGAGTGAAACATGCTTGAAACTAGAATATCAACTGTTGCAAAGCTGTGTCATAAACACTCAAGTATAAAACTACTTTTTTAAAGTAATAATTTCTTATTCCAAGCATGAACATTTTTTGTGTGTGTAAGTAATTGGTAGTGGAAAAAAATGCAATTAGTCATTTCGTTTTTTGGCTACATACTATTTATAGAAGCATTATTTTGTGCATATTTTAGTTATTGTAAGCTCACTGTACTGCTTCAATTGAACTGAGGACAAACACTTTCCAATGGTGCTATGGTCATCCTCACAGTTTAAACCGGGGATCTGCAAATATTTTTTGTTTTAATATATTTTCTGTGGGAGGACAAACCTACCTAATTGTTAGAAAGTCCACTGTTTGCATTAAAAATGCTTCACTGATGAGAATATTTTGGCGCACACCATTTTGTCGTACTAATTTTGGAAGTCTTTAAACGCACCGTAGTTTGTTTACATGTGCAACTTTCTCCGACGCTGCCACTCCTTATTCGTCTCATTTTGTCCATCAAACTTTTTATGCTGTGCGTGAATGCACAAAGGTGAGCTTTGTTGATGTGTATTGACTTGTGTGGAGTGCAAATCAGACATATTTGGTCAGTGCATGACTGCGAGCTAATTGACGCTAACATGCTATTTTAGTAACTGTATGGACATGATGCATCATTATGCCTCATATTTTATGTAGTCATTTTATTTGCGGTTTCCGTTTCCTTCAACTTGGAGACAAACATCTTTACCTTTGGCCATTCTAAGTCAGTCATTTCCAGGAGTTATCTCACCCTCTGAAAAGCCTCCATTTTACTAATGTTTTCCAATGTTGTAAAAATGTGTAGAATAAATATTACAATTCGACATTTCTGTCAACGAAGATTTGCGTCAGCCTGCAACACATTTTGATAGTAGGCTATTATAGCTAATATAAACATGCACATGATGTTTTGTCTTCGTTATAACACTTGTATACGACTTTTAAAGTCATTTTGATAGTAGGCTATTATAGCTAATATAGACACATCATGTGTTGTCTTCATTATAACACTTTTATAAGACTTTAAAGTCATTTTAATAGTAGGCTATTATAGCTAATATAGCCACTTACATCATGTATTGTCTTCATTATAACACTTATATAAGACTTTTAAAGCCATTTTGATAGTAGGCTATTATATCTAATATAGACACTTACATCATGTGTTGTCTTCATTATGACACTTATATAAGACTTTTAAAGTAATTTTGATAGTAGGCTATTATAACTAATATAGACACGTACATCATGTGTTGTCTTCATTTTAAGACCTATATAAGACTTTTAAAATCATTTTGATAGTAGGCTGTTATAGCTAAAATAAACACTTACATCATGTGTTGTCTTCATTTTAAGACTTATATAAGACTTTTAAAATCATTTTGATAGTAGGCTATTACAGCTAATATAGACATACATCATGTGTTGTCTTCATTATAACACTTATATAAGACTTTTAAAATCATTTTGATAGTAGGCTGTTATAGCTAAAATAAACACTTACATCATGTGTTGTCTTCATTTTAAGACTTATATAAGACTTTTAAAATCATTTTGATAGTAGGCTATTACAGCTAATATAGACATACATCATGTGTTGTCTTCATTTTAACACTTATATAAGACTTTTAAAGTTATTTTGATAGTAGGCTATTATAGCTAATATAGGCACTTACATCATGTGTTGTCTTCATTATAACACTTATATAAGACTTTTAAAGCCATTTTGATAGTAGGCTATTATAGCTAATATAGACACATACATCATGTGATGTCTTCATTATAAGACTTATATAAGACTTTTAAAGTCATTTTGATAGTAGGCTATTATAGTTAATATAGACACTTACATCATGTGTTGTCTTCATTATAAGACTTATATAAGACTTTTAAAGTCATTTTGATATTAGGCTGTTATAGTTAATATAAACACATCATGTGTTGTCTTCATTATAACACTTATATAAGACTTTTAAATTCATTTTGATAGTAGGCTATTATAGCTAATATAGACACGTACATCATGTGTTGTCTTCATTGTAAGATTTGTGGAAGGCTTTACATTTTTTGCGGCTCCAGACAGATAAATTTTTTTTGTATTTTTGGTCCAATATGGCTCTTTTAACGTTTTGGGTTACAGACCCTTGGTTTAAACTCTAATTAGTGGAAGTCTTGTGAAATGCAATTATTTAGCTGTGCCAGCATACATTTCCAAAAAATGTTAGTTGAATTCCAAGTTGTACAACTTGTGTTTTTTTGTACTTTGGTGGTTCCACCGTAGTGTTAAGAGACGGCATGTTTCATACACACACAAGCCTTCTCTTATTGAGACTTGACAGCTGCATTGTCAGTTGACGTTTTGCAGTTCATGACCATCTCGGTGGAATATAAAAATCGATGCAATAAAAGGAAAAATGTGGCTCTTTTTGCTATGTCTTCTCTGCTTTAGGTTATACCTTTTGTTTAAGTATGTTTTTTGTTTGAGGACCAACATGACACAAACCTTCCCAATTGTTAGAAAGCCCACTGTTTAATATGTTTGTGTGTATGCTTCACTGATGAGTATTTGGTGAACATCGTTTTGTCCTACTAATTTCGGCAGTTCTTGAACTCACCATAGTGTGGACTGTGACGCAACAGTTTGCTTACATGTAAAATCTTCCACTCCTCCTTTGTCTCATTTTGTCCACCAAACGTTTTATGCAGTGCGTGAATGCACAAAGGTGTGCTTTGTTGATGTTATTGACTTGTTGGAGTGCCAATTAGACATGTTTGGTCAGTGCCTGACTGCAAGCTAACGATGCTAGCATGCTATTTAGGCTAGCTGTATGTACATATTGCATCATTATGCCTCATGTGTAGCCTCATGAGCTCATTTAATATCCTTTACTTTTATCCTCTTTGTGTATAATTTAGTTTTGCATGTCTCATGACACATTATTGGTATTGTATTGTTATATTGGCTACATTTCTGATAGTTGTTTGTGTGCCATGTTGTTCCAGACCACAGCAAACGTTACCCAGCTTGCAAAGATTGTAATAAATCTATTAGAAATAGACAGCCGGCCGTTTCCGTTAACTTGGACTCACACATCTATTCTTTTGGCCATTTCCAGGAATTTTTGGGGGAATTTTGCCTATCGTTTGCAATCATTATAAAATCTAATTTTGTCCACCAAACGTTTTATACTGTGCATGAATGCACAAAGGTGAGCTTTGTTGATGTTATTGACCTGTTGGAATGTTAATCAGGCATATTTGGTCAGTGCATGACCGCAAGCTAATCAATGCTAACATGCTATTTAGGCTAGCTGTGTGTACATATTGCATCATTATGCCTCATGTGTAGCCTCATGAGCTCATTTAATATCCTTTACTTGTATCCTCTTTGTGTATAATTTAGTTTTGCATGTCTCATGACACATTTTTGGTATTGTATTGTTATATTGGCTACATTTCTGATAGTTGTTTGTGTGCCATGTTGTTCCAGACCACAGCAAACGTTACCCAGCTTGCAAAGATTGTAATAAATCTATTAGAAATAGACAGCCGGCCGTTTCCGTTAACTTGGACTCACACATCTATTCTTTTGGCCATTTCCAGGAATTTTTGGGGGAATTTTGCCTATCGTTTGCAATCATTATAAAATCTAATTTTGTCCACCAAACGTTTTATACTGTGCATGAATGCACAAAGGTGAGCTTTGTTGATGTTATTGACCTGTTGGAATGTTAATCGGGCATATTTGGTCAGTGCATGACCGCAAGCTAATCAATGCTAACATGCTATTTAGGCTAGCTGTGTGTACATATTGCATCATTTTGCCTCATGTGTAGCCTCATGAGCTCATTTAATATCCTTTACTTGTATCCTCTTTGTGTATAATTTAGTTTTGCATGTCTCATGACACATTTTTGGTATTGTATTGTTATATTGGCTACATTTCTGATAGTTGTTTGTGTGCCATGTTGTTCCAGACCACAGCAAACGTTACCCAGCTTGCAAACATTGTAATAAATCTATTAGAAATAGACAGCCGGCCGTTTCCGTTAACTTGGACTCACACATCTATTCTTTTGGCCATTTCCAGGAGTTTTGGGGGGAATTTTGCCTATCGTTTGCAATCATTATAACATCTAATTTTGTCCCCTAAACGTTTTATACTGTGCGTGAATGCACAAAGGTGAGCTTTGTTGATGTTATTGACTTATTTGGCATATTTGGTCAGTGCATGACCGCAAGCTAATCAATACTAGCATGCTATTTCGGCTAGCTGTATGTACATATTGCATCATTATGCCTCATTTAATATCCTTTACTTGTATCCTCTTTGTATATAATTTAGTTTTGCATGTCTCATGACACATTATCTGCATGTAATATTGGCTGCATTTCAGATAGTTGTTTGTGTCCCATGTTGTTCCAGACCACAGCAAACATTACCCAGTTTGCCAAAGATTGTAATACATCTAATAAAAGAAGACAGCCTGCCGTTTCCTTTAACTTGGACACACACATCTATACTTTTGGCCATTAAAAGACAGTCATTTCCAGGAGTTATCTCACCTTCTGAGTAGCCTCTGATTTACTAATGGTTTCTAATGTTGTAAAAATGTGTAGACTAAATATTACATTTCAACATTTCTGTCATTCTGATTCTAATTCTGAAGATTTGCTTCAGCCTGCGACACAAAGTAATTTTGATAGTAGGCTATTATAGCTAATATAGACACTTACTTCATGTGTTGCCTTCATTATAACACTAATATACGGCTTTTCCAGACGGATGCGTTTTGTATTTTTGGTCCAATATGGCTCTTTCAACGTTTTGGGTTGCCGACCTCTGGGTGATACTCATTAGAAGAGTTGGTTGAGCTGACGAAGTCATGGTAGACTTTTACAATCACACATTAATCAGGGTACCAACACAGAAGTTTGTTCTCTCTACAGTTTGCAGATGTCTCTGAGAAGTCCCAGCTTACATGCCCAATTTGGTCTTTGGCCAACACGAACATTGTAGTTTATTCATGTAGAAAACTGTATGGGCAGTCCAAGGATCAGTTTACAGCTCGGAATATCTCATAGATCTCAGTCTTTAATTTTTCTGTGTGCAAACGAGACGAACCTTTGCTCTTGTGGTTGCTGTGGTACTTAGAAAATATTGACTTCTTTAAAGTGCAGTCGCATGAATTTTCCCCTTCATCGCTTGAATTTTGACTCGCATGTAAACATAAGTGAGACAGAGAGAGTAATCAATGTCTAAGTCAGTGTCCAGAATAAAGAAACCATACAGTTCTACGGACCACTACTCATTAAAGGGGAACATTATCTCCAGACCTATGTAAGCGTCAATATATATCTTGAAGTTGCAGAAAAAAGACCAGATATTTTTTTAACCGATTTCCGAACTCTAAATGGGTGAATTTTGGCGAATGAAACGCCTTTCTATTATTCGCTCTCGGAGCGATGACGTCACATCGGGAAGCAATCCGCCATTTTCTCATTTTCGTCGGTGTGTTGTCGGAGGGTCTAACAACACGAACAGGGACTGATTCAAGTTGCACCAGTGGCCCAAAGATGCGAAAGTGGCAAGAAATTGGACAAAATTTGTTCAAAATACGAGGGTGTGGGGAAAGCCGACAAAATGGTCAGTCGTTTGTTCCGCACACTTTACCGACGAAAGCTATGCTACGACAGAGATGGCAAGAATGTGTGGATATCCTGCGACACTCAAAGCAGATGCATTTACAACGATAAAGTCAAAGAAATCTGCCGCCAGACCCCATTGAATCTGCCGGAGTGTGTGAGCTATTCAGGGACAAAGGGCCTCGGTAGCATGGCAAGCAATGGCGGCAGTTTGTTCCCGCAGACGAGCGAGCTAAACCCCCTGGATGTCTTGGCTCACACCGCTTCTACCGTCCCTTATGCCACCGAAGATGATCAAGAGAAGAATATCGACCCTAGCTTCCCTGGCCTGCTGACATCAACTCCAAAACTGGACAGATCAGCTTTCAGGAAAAGAGAGCGGGTGAGGGTATGTCTACAGAATATATTAATTGATGAAAACTTTATTCATTACTCGCGGTTTTACGTAAATTATTATACATAAACTGTGTTTACCAATAATTTAGCTTAAAAACATTAATTTTTTTCAATCATTCGAGTACATTCGGGTAGTCTTGTGTAATGCAGTATTTTGTGTCTATTTAGGTATGGTTAACCTGAGTGCTGAAATCGTGGAAAAATATATGTTCTTAGCGCGCCTGAAATGGGCTGTCTGCACTCTTAAAGTGCATGTTGTTGCCAAATGTATTTCATATGCTGTAAACCTTGTTCATAGTTGTTAGTTTCCTTTAATGCCAAACAAACACATACCAATCGTTGGTTAGAAGGCGATCGACGAATTTGTCCTCGCTTTCTCCCGTGTCGCTGGCTGCCCTGTCGTTTTTGTCGGTTTTGCTTGCGTACGGTTCAAACCGATATGGCTCAGTAGCTTCAGTTTCTTCTTCAATTTCGTTTTCGCTACCTGCCTCCACACTACAACCATCCGTTTCAATACATGCGTAATCTGTTGAATCGCTTAAACCGCTGAAATCCGAGTCTGAATCCAAGCTAATGTCGCTATACCTTGCTGTTCTATGCGCCATGTTTGTTTGTATTGGCATCACTATGTGACATCACAGGAAAATGGACAGGTGTGTATAACGATGGTTAAAATCAGGCACCTTGAAGCTTTTTTTTAGGAATATTGCGTGATGGGTAAAATTTTGAAAAAAAACTTTGAAAAATAAAATAAGCCACTGGGAACTGATTTTTAATGGTTTTAACCCTTCTGAAATTGTGATAATGTTCCCCTTTAATGGAGGGATACATGCGAGTGGCTGGATAGCTCAATCGTTCACGATGCGTTCATTCTGAAGAAGTGGGCTTGGGTTTGAAATTGCAATCAGGGTAAACTGTATTGTACTAAGGGTGTGAATTTTCGGGAACCTAACGATTTAATCCAATTCCGATTCCTGGGGTGACGATTCAATTCAGAATTTATTCTCCATGCAAACGTTTCTCGCAATGTATTATTCGGTGCAATATTTACATTGAAACTTTTTCAAAACTGGTTACAGGTTATAAAAACTGAATAAGAATCGCAATTTGGATGTGAATCGATTTGTTTGTGCACCCTTACCATTATTGTTGTTTTTATTAAAATATTATTTGTATTAATGCAATTATACGTCTATCATGTTGGTCTAGAACTTTTAAGAAACAATGTAAATAACCGATGTTTACAAGGTAGCTAGACAATGTATAATGCTGAGAATTATATTATATCGGTAAATGTATCGTTTGGTCATTGTACAAAACCCAAAACCAGTGAAAATGGCATGTTGTGTAAATTGTAAATAAAAACAGAATACAATGATTTGCGAATCCTTTTCAACCTATATTCAATTGAATAGACTGCAAAGACAAGATACTTCACGTTTGAACTAAGACATTTTATGTTTTTCCAAATATTAGCTCATTTGGAATCTGATGCCTGCAACGTGTTTCAAAAAACGCTGGCACAAGTGGCAAAAAAACTGAGAAAGTTGAGGAATGCTCATCAAAAACTTATTTGGAACATCCCACAGGTGAACAGGCTAATTGGGAACAGGTGGGTGCCATGATTGGGTGTAAAAGCAGCTTCCATGAAATGCTCAGTCATTCACAAACAAGGATGGGGCGAGGGTCACCACTTTGTCAACAAATGCGTGAGCAAATTGTCGAACAGTTTAAGAACAACATTTCTCAACTATTGCAATGACTTTAGGGGATTCACAATCTACGGTCCGTAATATCATCAAAAGGTTCCGAGAATCTGGAGAAATCACTGCACGTAAGCAGCACGCCCGTAACCTTCGATCCCTCAGGCGGTACTGCATCAACAAGCGACATCACTGTGTAAAGGATATCACCACATTGACTCAGGAACCCTTCAGAAAACCACTGTCAGTAACTACAGTTTGTCGCTACATCTGTAAGTGCAAGTTAAAACTCTACAGTGCAAAGCAAAAGCCATTTATCAACAACACCCAGAAACGCTGCCGGATTCACTCATCTACGATGGACTGATGCAAAGTGGAAAAGTGTTCTGTGGTTTGACGAGTCCACATTTCAAATTGTTTTTGAAAACTGTGGACGTCGTGTCCTACGGACAAAAGAGGAAAAGAACCATCCGGACTGTTCTAGGCGCAAAGTTAAAAAAGCCAGCATCTGTGATGGTATGGGGGTGTATTAGTGTCCAAGACATGGGTAATACATACAAAAATCAAAGCTGAGTCATCAGAATTTTATTATAGAAGGTATGGTGTTTTTTACACTAGTTTACTGTAAATTTTAAAACTGTATCACTTGTGTTTTTACGGTAAAATTCTGGTGACTGAGCCATTTTTTACAGTGCATTACTGATATATTGGGACAATGGGGACGGCGTGGCGCAGTTGGAAGAGTGGCTGTGCCAGCAACCTGAGGGTTCCTGGTTCAATCCCCACCTTCTACCATCCTAGTCACGTCCGTTGTGTCCTTGAGCAAGACACTTCACCCTTGCTGCTGATGGGTCCTGGTTAGCACCTTGCATGGCGGCTCCCGCCATCAGTGTGTGAATGGGTGAATGTGGAAATAGTGTCAAAGCGCTTTGAGTTCCTTAAAAAAAGGTCGAAAAGCGCTATACAAGTACAACCCATTTACCATATTGAATACTGTTGTTTTTTTTTTATTGCAAAAATCCCATACCATACCCAAGCCAGCACCACAGATGCTGGCTTTTGAACTTTTACGCCTATAACAAATCCGGATGGTTCTTTTTCTCTTATATCCGGAGGACACGACGTCCACAGTTTCCAAAAACAATTTGAAATGTAGACTTGTCAAAACACTTTTACACTTTGCATCAAACCATATTAGATGAGCTTGAGCCCAGCGAAGCCGACGGCGTTTCTGGGTGTTGTTGATAAATGGCTCTGGCTTTGCATAGTATAGATTTAACTTGCACTTACGGATGTAGCAACCAACTGTACTTACTGACAGTGGTTTTCTGAAGTGTTCCTGAGCCCATGTGGTGATATCCTTTACACACTGATGTCGCTTTTTGATGCAGTACCGCCTGAGGGATCGAAGGTCACAGGCATTCAATGTTGGTTTTCAGCCTTGCTGCTTACGTGCAGTAATTTCTCCAGATTGTCTGAACCTTTAGATGATATTACGGACCGTAGATGGTGAAATCCCTAAATTATTTGCAATAGCTCGTTCGACAATTTGCTCAAGCATTTGTTCACAAAGTGGTGACCCTCGCCCCGTCCTTGTTTGTGAATGACTGAGCATTTCATGGAACCTGCTTTTATACCCGATCATGGCACCCACCTGTTCCCAATTAGCCTGTTCACCTGTGGGTTGTTCCAAATAAGTGTTTGATGAGTATTCCTCAACATGCTCAGTCTTTTTTTGCCACTTGTGCCAGCTTTTCGGAAACATGTTGCAGGCATCAGATTCCAAATGAGCTAATATTGGCAAACAAATAACAATGCTTTCCAGTTAGAACGTTACATATCTTGTCTTTGCAGTCTATTCAATTGGATATAGGCTGAAAAGGATTTGCAAATCACTGGATTCTGTTTTTATTTACGATTTACACAACGTGCCAACTTCACTGGAGAAATGGTACCACTGATGATTTTATAGTAATTTTTTGGCAACTGAGCTGCCAGGTTTTTACAGTAAAATCTACTGCCTTTTTACAGTGTAGCCTTGCAGACATACTATAAATGATTGTGCATTTTGAAAAAAGTGAGTATGACAACGTATATAATTTGGTAGCCGTCCATTGCCAGGTCAAACAACATGACACAACGGCCCAATTTGACCCGCAGGCCCCACTTGGGCATCCCATTATTGTTCTTCGAGCTGCAGCCGGACTCTAAAAGCCACATAAGGGGGAAAAAATAGGAACCCAAAAATAATCCAATTAATGAAGACCATATGTGAAGCCTCACGACTGCAATCCAATGAGCTGCTGGGTCTGTTGCTCCGATTGTAGATATCTCATTGTATTATATGTCATCAAACACAATACATCGGGCCAGCTTCCGTGCTGCAGTACCAAATTGAATATGTGTCATTGTGAGTCATTAATCAGTATGTCAGCATCCACCAAAAAAACAAGACTTACTGTTTTGTGAAGCCGACACGAGGGACGAACTTAAAAGCAATTTTAGGAACCATTAAAGTCACCGGTGAACTGGCCTCAATCACGACTATAATTGCATGCTGCTCTTTGTTGTCAAAAAAAGCAGACACAGTAAGGGTCAAAAAAAGAAATTTTGAAAAACAATTCCTCATGTTAAAAATACAAAACCGGCGAAGTTGGCACTTTGTGTAAATAGTAAATAAAAACAGAATACAATGATCTGTAAATCCTTTCCAACCTATATTCAATTGGATAGACT
Source organism: Nerophis lumbriciformis (assembly GCF_033978685.3). NCBI lineage: Eukaryota > Metazoa > Chordata > Actinopteri > Syngnathiformes > Syngnathidae > Nerophis > Nerophis lumbriciformis. The sequence goes on from NC_084583.2 coordinate 3,897,785, forward strand.
GCAAAGACAAGATACTTACTTACAAACTGGTATTTGTTATCGCAAATATTAGCTCATTCGGAATTTGATGCCTGCAACATGTTTCATAAAAGCTGGCACAAGTGGCAAAAAAGACTGAGCAAGTTGAGGTTTGCTCATCAAACATGTATTTGGAACATCCCACAGGTGAGCAGGCTAATTGGGAACAGGTGGGTGCCATGATTGGGTATAAAAGCAGATTCCATGAAATGCTCAGTCATTCACAAACAAGGATGGGGCGAGGGTCAACACTTTGTGAACAAATGCGTGAGCAAATCGTCCAACAGTTTTAGAACAACATTTCTCAACGAGCTATTGCAAAGAATTTAGGGATTTTGCCATCTATGGTCCAGAATATTATCAAAAAAGGTTCAGAGAATCTGGAGAAATCACTGCACCTAAGCGATGATATTACAGACCTTTGATCCTTCAGGCGGTACTGCATCAAAAAGTGACATCAGTGTGTAAAGGATATCACCACATGGGCTCAGGAAGACTTCAGAAAACCACTGTCAGTAACTACAGTTTGTCGCTTCATCTGTAAGTGTAAGTTCAAACTCTACAATGCAAAGCGAAAGCTTTTTTTTATTTTTTTTATCAACAGCACCCAGAAACGCCGCCGGCTTCGCTAAGATGGACTGATGCCAAGTGGAAAAGTGTTCCGTGGTCTGACGAGTCCACATTTCAAATTGTTTTTGGAAACTGTGGACGTCGAGGAAAAAAAAACATCCCATCTGGGCGCAAAGTTCAAAAGCCAGCATCTGTGATGGTATGGGGGTGTATTAGTGCTCGAGGTATGGGTAACTTACACATCTGTGAATGCACCATGAATGCTGAAAGGTACATACAGGTTTTGGAGGAACATATGTTGCCGTCCAAGCAACGTCTTTTTCATGGTCGCCCCTGCTTATTACAGCAAGACAATGCCAAGCCACATTCTGCATGTGTTACAACAGCGTGGCTTCATAGTTAATACTAAACTGGACTGCCTGTGGTCCAGACCTGAATCCATTGAATATGTGTGGCGGAATATGAAGGACTGTGTTGTTAAAAGGAAAGGCCATGTAACACAGTGGTAAAAACGCCCTTGTGCCAACGTTTTTTGCAATGTGTTGCTGCTATTAAATTCTAAGTTAATGATTATTTGCAAAAAAAAAAAAAATAGTTTCTCAGTTTGAACATTAATGATCTTGTCTTTGCAGTCTATTCAATTGCATATACGTTGAAAATGATTTGCAAATCATTGTATTTTGTTTTACTATTCACACATTAAAGGCCGACTCAAATGCGATGTTCTTATTTAAACGGGGATAGCAGGTCCATTCTATGTGTCATACTTGATCATTTCGCGATATTGCCATTTTTTTGGTGAAAGGATTTAGTAGAGAACATCGACGATAAAGTTCGCAACTTTTGGTCGCTGATAAAAAAGCTTTGCCTGTACCGGAAGTAGCAGACGATATGCGCGTGACGTCACAGGTTGTGGAGCTCCTCACATCCGCACATTATTTACAATCATGGCCACCAGCAGCGAGAGCGATTCGGACCGAGAAAGCGACGATTTCCCCATTATTTTGAGCGAGGATGAAAGATTTGTGGATGAGGAAAGTGAGAGTGAAGGACTAGAGGGCAGTGGGAGCGATTCAGATACGGAAGATGCTGTGAGAGGCGGGTGGGACCTGATATTCAGCTGGGAATGACTAAAACAGTAAATAAACACAAGACATATATATACTCTATTAGCCTTAACACAACCAGACTTATATTTAATATGCCACAAAAGAATCCCGCATAACAAAAACCTCCCCTCTTCCGTCCATATAACCCGCCAATACAACTCAAACACCTGCACAACACACTCAATCCCACAGCCCAAAGTACCGTTCATCTCTCCAAAGTTCATACAGCACATGTATTTCCCCAAAGTCCCCAAAGTTACGTACGTGACATGCACATAGCGGCACGTACGGGCAAGCGTTCAAATGTTTGGAAGCCGCAGCTGCATGCGTACTCACGGTACCGCGTCTGCGTATCCAACTCAAAGTCCTCCTGGTAAGAGTCTCTGTTGTCCCAGTTCTCCACAGGCCAATGGTAAAGCTTGACTGTCATCTTTCGGGAATATAAACAATGAAACACCGGCTGTGTTTTCCGGCACAACAGTCAGGGGGTGCATTCTACGGCGGGGGTGCGTTATCCGGCACAACACCTGCCGCAATACACCGCTTCCCACCTACAGCTTTCTTCTTTGCTGTCTCCATTGTTCATTGAACAAATTGCAAAAGATTCACCAACACAGATGTCCAGAATACTGTGGAATTTTGCGATGAAAACAGACGACTTAATAGCTGGCCACCATGCTGGCCCAAAATGTCCTCTACAATTCGTGACGTCACGCGCAGGCGTCATCATACCGAGACGTTTTCAGCAGGATATTTTGGGCGAAATTGAAAATTGCACTTTAGTAAGCTCACCCGGCCGTATTGGCATGTGTTGCAATGTTAAGATTTTATCATTGATATATAAACTATCAGACTGCGTGGTCGGTAGTAGTGGGTTTCAGTAAGCATTTAACAATCTGTACACTCTATCAGGAGTATCCCAGTATGAATGTTAAGGCTCATTAAAGCAGGCAATGCGTAATTATATTGAAAACAAAACAAAAAAGTCATCACCTTATTATGCTTCGTGTGAGAAACCTAGTGATAAATGACCAGCCTCAAAGAGATACATCTATCTTGTGATCTACTCATGAGGACTTTTTAAGTAGGCGCAAGGCATTTACCAGATTTACTTGTACCTATTAATAGAAGGCTGACATTTATGCACCCTATACCAGAACGTTCCACTTTAGCGTGAGCCTTTTTTTTTTTTTTTCCCAAACCACCAAGGACACTTTCCCCAGCGGGGAATGATTAGCTCCCTCCTTTTGAGAATATGAAATAACTTTGATTAGCAATTAAACATTTCTCATTGTCTATTCCTTGTTTTGTTCCTTTCAAGTCGGTATTTTTGGATCAAATGGGGCCCGACGCGGAGTCGGGAGCAGCGGTTATTGTGCACATAATTCCTCCTCTCAGATGTGTTTTTTTTTTTTTTTTTTTTTTGCGCAACTGTACTCCGTAACAGCGGCTTTATCATAATCAGATGATCATTATCGGCTCTCGTGGAGGAGAAACCCAAAAGAAAATGGTGTTACTCCAAAAATAATTATAACTTCCATTTGAGCACTTCAAAGGATGAGCCTCCACTACATTTCCATAACATTTTTATCTGTGATCTGTTCCTAATGAGCGATATTTCTCTCAGAGATGTGCTGAAGGTTTGCAACATTTCATGAAATGTGGATTTTCTTGGTTGGAATGACCACACGTCGCCACTCTCGGAGCATCGGGGGGGCGTGAGAGGCAGGCATTTCAGTATTAATAGGTTATTTTATTGTCACTGGAAATAAGTACAACCTTTTATGTAAAGCCCCATGAGAAGTATGTATAATCAAATATGAAGAAAATAATGCCAAAAGTATTTGGCCACCTGCCTTGACTGACTCACATATGAAAATATGATGCGGGTCCGCCTTTTGCAGCTATTAAAGCTTCAACTCTTCCGAGAAGGCTGTCCACAAGGTTGCGGAGTGTGTTTATAGGAATTTTCCACCATTCTTCCAAACGCGCATCGGTGAGGTCACACACTGAAGGCCTGGCTCTTAGTCTCCATTCTAATTCATCTCATAGGTGTTCTATCGGGTTCAGGTCAGGACTCTGTGCAGGCCAGTCAAGTTCATCCACACCAGACTCTGTCATCCACGTCTTTACGGACCTTGCTGTGTGCACTGGTGCACAGTCATGTTGGAAGAGGAATTGGCCCGCTCCACACTGTTCCCACAAGGTTGGGAGCATGGAATTTTCCAAAATGTCTTGGTATCCTGGAGCATTCAAAGTTCCTTTCACTGGAACTAAGGGGTCAAGCTCAACTCTTGGAAAACAACCCCACACCATAATTCAGCCTCCACCAAATTTCACAATCTGCACAATGCAGTCCGGAATGCACCGTTCTCCTGGCAACCTCCAAACCCAGACTCGTCCATCAGATTGCCAGATGGAAAAGCGTGATATGTCACTCCAGAGAACGCGTCTCCACTGCTCTAGAGTCCAGTGGCGACCACCGCGTCCGACGCTTTGCATTGGACTTGGTGATGTATGGCTTGGATGCAGCTGCTCGGCCATGGAAACCGATTCCATGAAGCTCTCTGCGGACTGTGCGTGGGCTTATTGGAAGGTCACATGAAGCTTGGGGCTCTGTAGCAACTGACTGTGCAAAAAGTCGGCAACCTCTTTGCACTATGCGCTTCAGCATCCACCGACCCCTCTCTGTCAGTTTACTTGGTGGCTGAGTTGCTGTTGTTCCCAAACTCTTCCATTTTCTTCTAATAAAGCCGACAGTTGACTTTTCTGAATATTTCGGAGCGAGGAAATTTCACGACTGGATTTATTGCACAGGTGGCATCCTATGACAGTTCCATTCTTTCACAAATGTTTGTAGAAACAGTCGCCATGCCTAAGTGCTTGATTTTATACACCTGTGGCCGGGACATGCGATTAAGACACCTGATGCTCATCATTTGGATGGGTGGCCAAATACTTTTGGCAATACAGTGCACATTTTAAATGATATTTCGTTCATCACACATGCATGCAAGCAGTGTCCAAATATATGCAGTGATGGTCCGTGTACCTTCTGTTCATTCTATTTCCAATTCTGAAACGCAAATAAAAAAAAACTAAGTGAGGGCCGTTTTTCGATTTTTATTATATGGGGCAGATTTGAAAACACACAAAAAAGGGTAGATTTTCTTTAAAAATATTGACATCAAATTGGATTTTGTTCCGTTTTCCTTTTCTGGATTTGTATTTTTCCAGACTAACACAAAAATCCAATTTATTTTAATCCAAAATGCAAAAATGCATCTTTGTCTGTGTGATGACAAATTGAACCGGAAACAATATTTTAGCTTTAGTTTTTTACCTGTTTTTAAATGGTTCTATTGATGCATCACATATATTGTTATTGCAAAAATCTGCAATATTGTGATGAACACATGCAGTCAGGACACATCCGTACTGCGAACAAAAAATGTCTCTTTGCTCGTTTTACTTTAATTTCTAAATAAACAGGTCATCTTATGTGCAGGCTCCTCTTTTATTCAGGTAAATATTCTATTATAACTAGAGATGTCCGATAATGTATTTTTTTGCCGATATCCGATATTCCGATATTGTCCAACTCTTAATTACTGATTCCGATATCAACCGATACCGATATATACAGTCGTAGAATGAACACATTATTATGCCTAATTTCGTTGTGATGCCCCGCTGGATGCATTAAATAATGTAACAATGTTTTCCAAAATAAATCAACTCAAGTTATGGGGAAAAAATGTCAAAATGGCACTGCCATATTTATTATTTTTTTGTAAGGGTCCCTCCCCCTTACTACATTTTAGCGAAAAAAAGTTTTCCAAAAGTATGCATTTTCTGACATTTTTGGGTTTTGTCAGGACTCCTGATGATGTTTTCAGACATCTCCTACAACTACAGCACCAGTATTGTGCTGCTGAAGCAAGTCTGTTTTTTTCGAATTTTTGTGTAAGGGTCCCCCCTTAAGAAATTTTAGCGAAAAATTGTTTTCCAAAAAAATGCATTTTCTGCCATTTTCGGGTTTTGTCGGGACTCCTGATGATGTTTTGAGACATCTCCTACAACTACAGCACCAGTATGGTGCTGCTGAAGCAAGTCCGTTTTTTTTTTATTTTTTGTAAGGGTCCCCCCTTAAGAAATTTTTGCGAAAAATAGTTTTCCAAAAAAATGCATTTTCTGCCATTTTCGGGTTTTGTCGGGACTCCTGATGATGTTTTGAGACATCTCCTACAACTACAGCACCAGTATGGTGCTGCTGAAGCAAGTCCGTTTTTTTTAATTTTTTGTAAGGGTCCCCCCTTAAGAAATTTTTGCGAAAAATAGTTTTCCAAAAAAATGCATTTTCTGCCATTTTCGGGTTTTATCGGGACTCCTGATGATGTTTTGAGACATCTCCTACTACAGTATGGTGCTGCTGAAGCAAGTCCGTTTTTTTTATTTTTTGTAAGGGCCCCCCCTTAGAAGAGTTAGTGCTGCAAGGGGTTCTGGGTATTTGTTCTGTTGTGTTTATGTTGTGTTACGGTGCGGATGTTCTCCCGAAATGTGTTTGTCATTCTTGTTTGGTGTGGGTTCACAGTGTGGCGCATATTTGTAACAGTGTTAAAGTTGTTTATTCGGCCACCATCAGTGTGACCTGTATGGCTGTTGACCAAGTATGGATTGCATTCACTTGTGTGTGTGAAAAGCCGTAGCTATTATGTGATTTAAGGTTAATTGGCTTATTGGTACTTCTCCGTATGTCCGTGTACCACTCCGTACAGCTGCGTTTTAAAAAGTCATAAATTTTACTTTTTGAAACCGATACCGCTAATTTCCGATTTTACATTTTAAAGCATTTATCTCTAATTATAACGTATACGTTTGCACAAATCTGACCAAAATAGAGTAGAGGCTGCCAGAAGGGAACCTCTAATGTGTTGGTGAAAACACACATGACATGCATGCATTTGTCAACATTTGCATTTTTAAAATATGGGACATTTCCTGGGAACATAAATGATTTTGATATAAACACAACATACCAAATATTGTTCGTGCTAACTCACGTATTGTACTCAAATCATATATACCGGTACTCGTTTAGTATCGCGGTACTAATTAATCAAAACCGGTACTTTACTCTGTTTGAAAAGCACTGGTTTCCAATTTTTTAATGGGCATGACAGGTGTACAAGCAGAGGAGCATGTTCGGCAGCGCACAATCACAGAGTACTTACAAGCAGACACAGTGTGTAGACAGAAAAGGGAGAACGGACGCATTTTGGCTTAAAAACTGTCGATAAAGGTGACAGGTTATAACACTGAAACGCCCTCAGGAAGAGGTGCTTTAAAACATGGCTAGCTATTTATTAGTAAACATCCATCCGCCTAATTTTTGCCTCCATGGCGACAAATAAAGTATGCTTCTTACAAGTACCATTATCACTGCAGGACGAGGAATAGCTAAACATGCTTCACTACACACCATAAGAGGATACAATAGCTCACCGCTAACAGGCTAGCGCCCCTGAATGTAAACAAATGCCATGGGTGGATCTACACTGTAATGATACCAAGTACAAGAGTGTATCGAGTCGATACTACTATGATTACGTTGATATTTGTTATTGTCACAAAATCTTTGTATTTTGTTTATAAACTCAGGAAATATGTCCCTAGACACATGAGGACTTTGAATATGACCAATGTATGATCCTGTAACTACTTGGTCTCGGGTCGATACCTAAATGTGTGCTATCATCCAAAACTAATGTAAAGTATCCAAACAACAGAAGAATAAGTGATTATTACATTTTAACAGAAGTGTAGATAGAACAAGTTAAAAGAGTAAATAAGCAGATAATAACAGTAATTGAAAAAGTAAATTCATATTTTTTTTTTACAGCTTGTCCTTTATCATTTTGACAAAATAATACAATATTAAATGACACAACTGCATGCATCAGCAGACTAATTAGGAGCCTTTGTTTGTTTACTTACTACTAAAATACAAGTATGTTCACTATTTTATTTAAGGACAAAATTGCAATAATAAACATGTGTTTAATGTACTGTAAGATTTGTTCAAATAAAGCCAATAATGCCATTTTTTGTGGTCCCCTTTATTTAGAAAAGTCTCGAACAAATTTTTGGTACCGGTGTAAATATTGGTATTGGGACAACCCTAGTAGCCACAATAGATTTAGGGGACATGGGCCACAAATACACTAAACCAGGGGTGCTCATTACGTCGATCGCGATCTACCGGTCGATCTCGGAGGGTGTGTAAGTCGATCACCAGCCAGCCATTAAAAAAATAGTCCTAAAAATGAGCGATCATAAATCTTCACTATGACGTCACTTTCGTCACTTGATTGACATTCACGGCACCCGAGGGTCTTCTGAGATGACGCTGGCTGCTGCCAGCTCATTAAAATTACCGACTGGAAGGCGAGAAACACTTTATTTCAACAGACTCTGGCGCCGTATCTGTCGTCAAAACTCCAAAGACCGACTGCACAGTTGCACAATAAAAGCGCTACTTCATCCTGCCTGCGCTACCAAAATAAGAGTCTCAGAAAGCTGGCGTGCACAAGCTAGCAAGCTACGGAGTTTGCCGACAATGTATTTCTTGTAAAGTGTATACAAAGGAGTACGGAAGCTGGATAAATAAAATGCCAAAAACCAACCACTTTCATGTGGTATTGGACAGAAAGGAGGACTTTTTTTCTCCTCCATTCGAAAATGCGGACCTTATCAGCACCACTGTCTGATTCCAATCAATGCAAGTCATCACAATCAGGTAATACACTAACTTATATTCTTGTCTTCATGAAAGAAATGAATCTATATGCTTGTATTATCTCTAAACACTTTTAACTTATTAACAATATTAACTATATGTGTTAAACATGCTTGTATTATCTTTAAACACCTTTAACTTATTACCAATATTAACTATAAGTGTTAAACATGCTTGTATTATCTTTAAACACCTTTAACTTGTTAACAATATTAACTATGTGTTAAACATTCTTGTATTATCATTAAACACCTTTAATTTATTAACAATATTAACTATATGTGTTAAACATGCTTGCATTATCACTAAACCTCTTTAACTTGTTAACAATATTAACTATATGTGTTAAACATGTTTGCATTATCTTTAAACACCTTTAACTTAACAATATTAACTATATGTGTTAAACATGCTTGTATTATCTTTAAACACCTTTAACTTATTACCAATATTAACTATAAGTGTTAAACATGCTTGTATTATCTTTAAACACCTTTAACTTGTTAACAATATTAACTATGTGTTAAACATTCTTGTATTATCATTAAACACCTTTAATTTATTAACAATATTAACTATATGTGTTAAACATGCTTGCATTATCACTAAACCTCTTTAACTTGTTAACAATATTAACTATATGTGTTAAACATGTTTGCATTATCTTTAAACACCTTTAACTTAACAATATTAACTATATGTGTTAAACATGCTTGTATTATCATTAAACACCTTTAACTTGTTAACAAAAACATATGTTTCATAAATAAGTAAATATAAATTATATATATGAATGAGGTAGATCCCCACGACTTGATCAATTGAAAAGTAGCTCGCCTGCAGAAAAAGTGTGAGCACCCCTGCACTAAACTATGAAGTTAAGTAGAGGGGCACAAAATATTGAAATTGAGTTCGATAGCCCCGCCCGAGTCGATCCCAAAAGTGTTTGTTGTGGTAGAAGTCGGGGCTCCATGTGAAATCATGGACTCGTTCAATGTGGGATTTGGAAAAAAAATGGGATCCAATGTAATGCAAGCAATTGAAAAAAGAGCCACCAGAAAATGCAATACAATGCAAAAGACTTTAATAAATTTTTGAAGCGCACACATACATAAAACAGTTACAGTTTTTCTCCACATTGGCAAATCAAAATCAAACACAAAGATCATGTAAGGTGCATATTGTACTTCACATTGAATAAAAGTGAGGTTGTCCATCTGCCCTACAGCGACACAAGCTCTCCAAATTTATCAGCATATTTCTTTTTTTTTTCTGTTGTTGTTTTCCCCCCTGACATTGAGGCAAATCTAATCATTACAGTGCTAATATGCTATGTATACGTCATACTGTGGCTCCTACGCGGAAGTGAATACATTTGATACCGTAATTACACAAATATACCTCCTTCCGGAAGAGCGACCTGCCTCGCGGGAAGGCGAAACAATTAAAAGCTCTAAAATAGACACAGTCAGTTGAGTCATGGCACAAAATCAAAAGGGGCGGCCGGTACGAAAATCTCCCATCATTTAACTACAATGGTCCAGCAGTTTGTACATTTACAATAGACTAAGTCCATTTTAATTCGCCTAATTCTATGGTTATATGTACGAACGTACGCTGTGAGACTTGAATAAAAAAATAAATAATAAAAAAAAATAAAAAAAAATTCATGAGCCTAATTCTATGGTTATATGTACGTAATGCAGATGCGTCTCAACGGGCCGTTTTCGGACTTTGATTACGTCAGGACCGATTGTGCCGTAGTGTTGCTGTGAGACGCAAGTAAAATAATAAATAAATGAATAATTTAAAAAAAAATAAATAAAAAAAAGGTTTGGTGCTCAATGTTTTAATTGGCCTAATTCTATGGTTATATGTACGTGATGCAGATGCGTCTCAACCGGCCGTTTTCAGAAAATGATCACGTCAGGACCGGTTGTGCCGTAGTGTTGCTGTGAGACACGAATTAAAAAAAAAAGATGATGCTCCAAACAAGAGGTCACAATTTCGTGCTCAATGTTTTAATTAGCCTAATTAGCCTAATTCTATGGTTGTATGTGCGTAATGTAGATGCGTCTTAACCGGCCGTTTTCGGACTTTGATCACGTCAGGACCGGTTGTGCCGTAGTGTTGCTGTGAGACGCGAGTAAAAAAAAAATAAAAAAATAAATAGACGCTCCGAACAAGAGGTCACATGGTTTTGGAGCTCAATGTTTTAATTAGCCTAATTCTATGGTTATATGTACGTAATGCAGATGTGTCTCAATCGGCCGTTTTCGGACTTTAATCACGTCAGGACCGGTTGTGCCGTAGTGTTGCTGTGAGACGCGAGTAAAAAAAAAAAAAAAAGACGCTCCGAACAAGAGGTAACAAGGTTTTGGTGGTCAATGTTTTAATTAGCCTAATTCTATGGTTGTATGTACGTAATGCAGATGCGTCTCAACCGGCCGTTTTCGGACTTTGATCACGTCAGGACCGGTTGTGCCGGAGCGTTGCTGTGAGACACGAGTAAAAAAAATAAATAAAAAAAATTAAAAGACGCTCCGAACAAGAGGTCACAAGGTTTTGGTGCGCAATGTTTTAAATAGCCTAATTCTATGGTTATATGTACGTAATGCAGATGCGTCTTAACCGGCCGTTTTCGGACTTTAATCACGTCGTAGCGTTGCTGTGAGACACGAGTATAAACAAATTAAAATAAAAAAAATAAAAAAAATAGACGCTCCGAACAAGAGGTCACAAGGTTTTGGAGCTCAATGTTTTAATTAGCCTAATTCTATGGTTATATGTACGAAATGCAGATGCGTCTCAACCGGCCGTTTTCGGACTTTGATCACGTCAGGACCGGTTGTGCCGGAGCGTTGCTGTGAGACACGAGTAAAAAAAATAAATAAAAAAAATTAAAAGACGCTCCGAACAAGAGGTCACAAGGTTTTGGTGCGCAATGTTTTAAATAGCCTAATTCTATGGTTATATGTACGTAATGCAGATGCGTCTTAACCGGCCGTTTTCGGACTTTAATCACGTCGTAGCGTTGCTGTGAGACACGAGTATAAACAAATTAAAATAAAAAAAATAAAAAAAATAGACGCTCCGAACAAGAGGTCACAAGGTTTTGGAGCTCAATGTTTTAATTAGCCTAATTCTATGGTTATATGTACGAAATGCAGATGCGTCTCAACAGGCCGTTTTCGGACTTTGATCACGTCAGGACCAGTTGTGCCGTAGTGTTGCTGTGAGACGCAAGTAAAATAATAAATAAATGAATAATTTAAAAAAAAATCCATCCATCCATCCATCTTCTTCCGCTTATCCGAGGTCGGGTCGCGGGGGCAGCAGCCTAAGCAGGGAAGCCCAGACTTCCCTCTCCCCAGCCACTTCGTCCAGCTCCTCCCGGGGGATCCCGAGGCGTTCCCAGGCCAGCCGGGAGACATAATCTTCCCAACGTGTCCTGGGTCTTCCTCGTGGCCTCCTACCGGTCGGACATGCCCTAAACACCTCCTTAGGGAGGCGCTCGGGTGGCATCCTGACCAGATGCCCGAACCACCTCATCTGGCTCCTCTCGATGCGGAGGAGCAGCGGCTTTACTTTGAGCTCCCCCCGGATGACAGAGCTTCTCACCCTATCTCTAAGGGAGAGCCCCGCCACCCGACGGAGGAAACTCATTTCGGCCGCTTGTACCCGTGATCTTGTCCTTTCGGTCATAACCCAAAGCTCATGACCATAGGTGAGGATGGGAACGTAGATCGACCGGTAAATTGAGAGCTTTGCCTTCCGGCTCAGCTCCTTCTTCACCACAACGGATCGATACAGCGTCCGCATTACTGAAGACGCCGCACCGATCCGCCTGTCGATCTCACGATCCACTCTTCCCTCACTCGTGAACAAGACTCCGAGGTACTTGAACTCCTCCACTTGGGGCAAGATCTCCTCCCCAACCCGGAGATGGCACTCCACCCTTTTCCGGGCGAGAACCATGGACTCGGACTTGGAGGTGCTGATTCTCATCCCAGTCGCTTCACACTCAGCTGCGAACCGATCCAGTGAGAGCTGAAGATCCTGGCCAGATGAAGCCATCAGGACCAAATCATCTGCAAAAAGCAGAGACCTAATCCTGCAGCCACCAAACCGGATCCCCTCAACGCCTTGACTGCGCCTAGAAATTCTGTCCATAAAAGTTATGAACAGAATGGGTGACAAAGGGCAGCCTTGGCGGAGTCCAACCCTCACCGGAAACGTGTCCGACTTACTGCCGGCAATGCGAACCAAGCTCTGACACTGATCATACAGGGAGCGGACCGCCACAATCAGACAGTCCGAAACCCCATACTCTCTGAGCACTCCCCACAGGACTTCCCGAGGGACACGGTCGAATGCCTTCTCCAAGTCCACAAAGCACATGTAGACTGGTTGGGCAAACTCCCATGCACCCTCAAGGACCCTGCCGAGAGTATAGAGCTGGTCCACAGTTCCACGACCAGGACGAAAACCACACTGTTCCTCCTGAATCCGAGGTTCGACTATCCGGCGTAGCCTCCTCTCCAGTACACCTGAATAGACCTTACCGGGAAGGCTGAGGAGTGTGATCCCACGATAGTTAGAACACACCCTCCGGTTCCCCTTTTTAAAGAGAGGAACCACCACCCCGGTCTGCCAATCCAGAGGTACTGCCCCCGATGTCCACGCGATGCTGCAGAGTCTTGTCAACCAAGACAGCCCTACAGCATCCAGAGCCTTAAGGAACTCCGGGCGGATCTCATCCACCCCCGGGGCCTTGCCACCGAGGAGCTTTTTAACTACCTCAGCAACCTCAGCCCCAGAAATAGGAGAGCCCACCACAGATTCCTCAGGCACTGCTTCCTCATAGGAAGACGTGTTGGAAAAAATAAAAATAAAATAAATAAAAAAAAGGTTTGGTGCTCAATGTTTTAATTGGCCTAATTCTATGGTTGTATGTACGTAATGTAGATGCGTCTTAACCGGCCGTTTTCGGACTTTGATCACGTCAGGACCAGTTGTGCCGTAGTGTTGCTGTGAGACACAAGTTAAAAAAAAAATAAAAAAAAAGTAAAAAAAAAAGATGATGCTCCAAACAAGAGGTCACAATTTGGTGCTCAATGTTTTAATTAGCCTAATTAGCCTAATTCTATGGTTGTATGTACGTAATGTAGATGCGTCTTAACCGGCCGTTTTCGGACTTTGATCACGTCAGGACCGGTTGTGCCGTAGTGTTGCTGTGAGACGCGAGTAAAAAAAAATAAAAAAATAAATAGACGCTCCGAACAAGAGGTCACATGGTTTTGGAGCTCAATGTTTTAATTAGCCTAATTCTATGGTTATATGTACGTAATGCAGATGTGTCTCAATCGGCCGTTTTCGGACTTTAATCACGTCAGGACCGGTTGTGCCGTAGTGTTGCTGTGAGACGCGAGTAAAAAAAAAAAAAAAAGACGCTCCGAACAAGAGGTAACAAGGTTTTGGTGGTCAATGTTTTAATTAGCCTAATTCTATGGTTGTATGTACGTAATGCAGATGCGTCTCAACCGGCCGTTTTCGGACTTTGATCAAGTCAGGACCGGTTGTGTCGTAGTGTTGCTGTGAGACACGAGTATAAAAAAAAATAAAAAAATAAAAAATAGACGCTCCGAACAAGAGGTCACAAGGTTTTGGTGTGTAATGTTTTAATTAGCCTAATTCTATGGTGGTATGTACGTGATGCAGATGCCTCTCAACCGGCCGTTTTAGGACTTTGATCTCGTCAGGACCAGTTATTACGTAGCGTTGCTGTGAGACACGAGGAAAAAAAAAAAAAAAAAAGACGCTCCGAACAAGAGGTCACAAGGTTTTGGTGTTTAATGTTTTAATTAGCCTAATTCTATGGTTATATGTACATATTGCAGATGCGCCTCACCGGCCATTTTCAGAAAATGATCATGTCAGAACCGGTTGATCGAGTCGTAGTGTTGCTGTGAGATGCGAGTAAAAAAAAAAAAAAAAAAAGTAAAAAAAAAAGATGATGCTCCAAACAAGAGGTCACAAGGTTTGGTGCTCAATGTTTTAATTAGCCTAATTCTATGGTTATATGTACGTAATGCAGATGCGTCTCAACCGGCCGTTTTCGGACTTTGATCACGTCAGGACCGGTTGTGCCGGAGCGTTGCTGTGAGACACGAGTAAAAAAAATAAATAAAAAAAATAAAAAGACGCTCCGAACAAGAGGTCACAAGGTTTTGGTGCGCAATGTTTTAATTAGCCTAATTCTATGGTTATATGTACGTAATGCAGATGCGTCTCAACCGGCCGTTTTCGGACTTTGATCACGTCAGGACCGATTGTGTCGTAGTGTTGCTGTGAGACACGAGTATAAAAAAAATAAAATAAATAAAAAATAGACGCTCCGAACAAGAGGTCACAAGGTTTTGGTGTGTAATGTTTTAATTAGCCTAATTCTATGGTGGTATGTACGTGATGCAGATGCGTCTCAACAGGCCGTTTTAGGACTTTGATCTCGTCAGGACCAGTTGTTACGTAGCGTTGCTGTGAGACACGAGGAAAAAAAAAAAAAAAGACGCCCCGAACAAGAGGTCACAAGGTTTTGGTGTTTAATGTTTTAATTAGCCTAATTCTATGGTTATATATACATATTGCAGATGCGCCTCACCGGCCATTTTCAGAAAATGATCATGTCAGAACCGGTTGAGTCGTAGTGTTGCTGTGAGATGCGAGTAAAAAAAAAAAAAAAAAAAGTAAAAAAAAAAGATGATGCTCCAAACAAGAGGTCACAAGGTTTGGTGCGCAATGTTTTAATTAGCCTAATTTTATGGTTGTATGTACGTGATGCAGATGCGTCTCAACCGGCCGTTTTCAGAAAATGATCACGTCAGGACCAGTTGTGCCGTAGTGTTGCTGTGAGACACGAGTTAAAAAAAAAATAAAAAAAAAGTTAAAAAAAAAGATGATGCTCCAAACAAGAGGTCACAATTTGGTGCTCAATGTTTTAATTAGCCTAATTAGCCTAATTCTATGGTTGTATGTACGTAATGTAGATGCGTCTTAACCGGCCGTTTTCGGACTTTGATCACGTCAGGACCAGTTGTGCCGTAGTGTTGCTGTGAGACGCGAGTAAAAAAAAATAAAAAAATAAATAGACGCTCCGAACAAGAGGTCACATGGTTTTGGAGCTCAATGTTTTAATTAGCCTAATTCTATGGTTATATGTACGTAATGCAGATGTGTCTCAATCGGCCGTTTTCGGACTTTAATCACGTCAGGACCGGTTGCGCCGTAGTGTTGCTGTGAGACACGATTCTTTCGTATCTCAAGTTATCATTACGTATATGTATTGTTGCATTTAAACAACTGTATTTTTGATAATAAAGGTAAATTATTGGTATTGTTCATTATCAATAGCGCTATTTCTATTGGTATTTGTATTGATCCATTTGTAGTGTAATAATGCTCATTGTCATTTCTGTATTATTTTTTATTTTTCGCTAACTGCTTATTTGCTATTACTTTTACCATCATATTTGTACATGTCATATTTGCTGATGTTGCTCTATTGTTGTTGTTGTTGTTGTTTGCTGTTGTTGTTTTTGTCTCTCTGTCTAATCCCCCTCTTGTCCCCACAATTTCCCCCTCTGTCTTCTTTTTTTTTTCTCTTTCTATCCCCTCCTGCTCCGGCCCGGCTGCACTAAATGATAATATAAATACATTTAATAAAGTCAAATACAAATAAGGCAACAAGAGAAGTATCCTACACTTCTCTTTTGTAAAGTAAATCTGAACAGCCGTCATGGGCATCTACATCAACTATATGATTTGCCTGAGAAGCTGGACAGGACATAAAAAAAAAAAAAAAAAAAAAAAAAAAAAAAAAAAAAAAAAAAAAAAAAAAAAAAAATAAAAAATAAAAAATAAAAAATAGACGCTCCGAACAAGAGGTCACAAGGTTTTGGTGTTCAATGTTTTAATTAGCCTAATTCTATGGTTATATGTACGTAATGCAGATGCGTCTCAACCGGCCGTTTTCGGACTTTAATCACGTCGTAGCGTTGCTGTGAGACACGAGTATAAAAAAATTAAAATAAAAAAAATAAAAAAAATAGACGCTCCGAACAAGAGGTCACAAGGTTTTGGTGCTCAATGTTTTAATTAGCCTAATTCTATGGTTATATGTACGAAATGCAGATGCGTCTCAACAGGCCGTTTTCGGACTTTGATCACGTCAGGACCAGTTGTGCCGGAGCGTTGCTGTGAGACACGAGTAAAAAAAAAATAAAATAAAAATAAAAAGACGCTCCGAACAAGAGGTCACAAGGTTTTGGTGCGCAATGTTTTAATTAGCCTAATTCTATGGTTATATGTACGTAATGCAGATGCGTCTCAACCGGCCGTTTTCGGACTTTGATCACGTCAGGACCGGTTGCGCCGTAGTGTTGCTGTGAGACACGAGTATAAAAAAAAATAAAAAAATAAAAAATAGACGCTCCGAACAAGAGGTCACAAGGTTTTGGTGTTCAATGTTTTAATTAGCCTAATTCTATGGTTATATGTACGTAATGCAGATGCGTCTCAACCGGCCGTTTTCGGACTTTAATCACGTCGTAGCGTTGCTGTGAGACACGAGTATAAAAAAATTAAAATAAAAAAAATAAAAAAAATAGACGCTCCGAACAAGAGGTCACAAGGTTTTGGTGCTCAATGTTTTAATTAGCCTAATTCTATGGTTATATGTACGTAATGCAGATGCGTCTCAACAGGCCGTTTTCGGACTTTGATCACGTCAGGACCAGTTGTGCCGGAGCGTTGCTGTGAGACACGAGTAAAAAAAAAAAAAAATTAAAAAAAAAAGACGCTCCGAACAACGTATCGTAGTGTTGCTGTGAGACACGAGTATAAAAAAAAAAAAAAAAAAAAAATAGACGCTCCGAACAAGAGGTCACAAGGTTTTGGTGTTCAATGTTTTAATTAGCCTAATTCTATGGTTATATGTACGTAATGCAGATGCGTCTCAACCGGCCGTTTTCGGACTTTGATCACGTCAGGACCGGTTGCGCCGTAGTGTTGCTGTGAGACACGTGTATAAAAAAAATAAAAATAAAAAAATAGACGCTCCGAACAAGAGGTCACAAGGTTTTGGTGTTCAATGTTTTAATTAGCCTAATTCTATGGTTATATGTACGTAATGCAGATGCGTCTCAACCGGCCGTTTTCGGACTTTAATCACGTCGTAGCGTTGCTGTGAGACACGAGTATAAAAAAATTAAAATAAAAAAAATTAAAAAAATAGACGCTCCGAACAAGAGGTCACAAGGTTTTGGTGCTCAATGTTTTAATTAGCCTAATTCTATGGTTATATGTACGTAATGCAGATGTGTCTCAACCGGCCGTTTTCGGACTTTGATCACGTCAGGACCAGTTGTGCCGTAGTGTTGCTGTGAGACGCGAGTAAAAAAAAAAAAAAAGACGCTCCGAACAAGAGGTAACAAGGTTTTGGTGGTCAATGTTTTAATTAGCCTAATTCTATGGTTGTATGTACGTAATGCAGATGCGTCTCAACCGGCCGTTTTCGGACTTTGATCACGTCAGGACCGGTTGTGCCGTAGTGTTGCTGTGAGACACGAGTATAAAAAAAAATAAAAAAACAAAAAATAGACGCTCCGAACAAGAGGTCACAAGGTTTTGGTGTGTAATGTTTTAATTAGCCTAATTCTATGGTGGTATGTACGTGATGCAGATGCGTCTCAACCGGCCGTTTTAGGACTTTGATCTCGTCAGGACCAGTTGTTACGTAGCGTTGCTGTGAGACACGAGGAAAAAAAAAAAAAAAAGACGCTCCGAACAAGAGGTCACAAGGTTTTGGTGTTTAATGTTTTAATTAGCCTAATTCTATGGTTATATGTACATATTGCAGATGCGCCTCACCGGCCATTTTCAGAAAATGATCATGTCAGAACCGGTTGATCGAGTCGTAGTGTTGCTGTGAGATGCGAGTAAAAAAAAAAAAAAAAAAAAGTAAAAAAAAAAGATGATGCTCCAAACAAGAGGTCACAAGGTTTTGGTGGTCAATGTTTTAATTAGCCTAATTCTATGGTTGTATGTACGTAATGCAGATGCGTCTCAACCGGCCGTTTTCGGATTTTGATCACGTCAGGACCGGTTGTGTCGTAGTGTTGCTGTGAGACACGAGTATAAAAAAAAATAAAAAAATAAAAAATAGACGCTCCGAACAAGAGGTCACAAGGTTTTGGTGTGTAATGTTTTAATTAGCCTAATTCTATGGTGGTATGTACGTGATGCAGATGCGTCTCAACCGGCCGTTTTAGGACTTTGATCTCGTCAGGACCAGTTGTTACGTAGCGTTGCTGTGAGACACGAGGAAAAAAAAAAAAAAAAGACGCTCCGAACAAGAGGTCACAAGGTTTTGGTGTTTAATGTTTTAATTAGCCTAATTCTATGGTTATATGTACATATTGCAGATGCGCCTCACCGGCCATTTTCAGAAAATGATCATGTCAGAACCGGTTGATCGAGTCGTAGTGTTGCTGTGAGATGCGAGTAAAAAAAAAAAAAAAAAAAAAAGTAAAAAAAAAAGATGATGCTCCAAACAAGAGGTCACAAGGTTTTGGTGCACAATGTTTTAATTAGCCTAATTCTATGGTTATATGTACGTAATGCAGATGCGTCTCAACCGGCCGTTTTCGGACTTTGATCACGTCAGGACCGGTTGTGCCGGAGCGTTGCTGTGAGACACGAGTAAAAAAAAAAAATAAAAAAAATAAATAGACGCTCCGAACAAGACGTCACAAGGTTTTGGTGTTCAATGTTTTAATTAGCCTAATTCTATGGTTATATGTACGTAATGCAGATGCGTCTCAACCGGCCGTTTTCGGACTTTAATCACGTCGTAGCGTTGCTGTGAGACACGAGTATAAAAAAATAAAAATAAAAAAAATAAAAAAAATAGACGCTCCGAACAAGAGGTCACAAGGTTTTGGTGCTCAATGTTTTAATTAGCCTAATTCTATGGTTATATGTACGTAGTGCAGATGCGTCTCAACCGGCCGTTTTCGGACTTTGATCACGTCAGGACCGGTTGTGCCGGAGCGTTGCTGTGAGACACGAGTAAAAAAAATAAATAAAAAAAATAAAAAGACGCTCCGAACAAGAGGTCACAAGGTTTTGGTGCGCAATGTTTTAATTAGCCTAATTCTATGGTTATATGTACGTAATGCAGATGCGTCTCAACCGGCCGTTTTCGGACTTTAATCACGTCGTAGCGTTGCTGTGAGACACGAGTATAAAAAAATTAAAATTAAAAAAATAAAAAAAATAGACGCTCCGAACAAGAGGTCACAAGGTTTTGGTGCTCAATGTTTTAATTAGCCTAATTCTATGGTTATATGTACGAAATGCAGATGCGTCTCAACCGGCCGTTTTCGGACTTTGATCACGTCAGGACCGGTTGTGCCGTAGTGTTGCTGTGAGACGCGAGTAAAAAAAAATAAAAAAATAAATAGACGCTCCGAACAAGAGGTCACATGGTTTTGGAGCTCAATGTTTTAATTAGCCTAATTCTATGGTTATATGTACGTAATGCAGATGTGTCTCAATCGGCCGTTTTCGGACTTTAATCACGTCAGGACCGGTTGCGCCGTAGTGTTGCTGTGAGACACGTGTATAAAAAAAATAAAAATAAAAAAATAGACGCTCCGAACAAGAGGTCACAAGGTTTTGGTGTTCAATGTTTTAATTAGCCTAATTCTATGGTTATATGTACGTAATGCAGATGCGTCTCAACCGGCCGTTTTCGGACTTTAATCACGTCGTAGCGTTGCTGTGAGACACGAGTATAAAAAAATAAAAATAAAAAAAATAAAAAAAATAGACGCTCCGAACAAGAGGTCACAAGGTTTTGGTGCTCAATGTTTTAATTAGCCTAATTCTATGGTTATATGTACGTAATGCAGATGCGTCTCAACCGGGCTGTTTTCGGACTTCGATCACGTCAGGACCGGTTGTGCCGTAGTGTTGCTGTGAGACACGAGTAAAAAAAAAAAAAAATAAAAAAAAAAATAAACGCTCCGAACAAGAGTTTAAAAGGTGTTGGTGCTCATTGTTTTAATTAGCCTAATTCTATGGTTATATGTACGTAGTGCAGATGCGGCTGAACCGGCCGTTTTCGGACTTTGATCACGTCAGGACCGGTTGTGCCGTAGTGTTGCTGTGAGACGCGAGTAAAAAAAAACAAACAAAAAAAAACGTTCCGAACAAGAGGTCAACAAGGTTTTGGTGCGCAATGTTTTAATTAGCCTAATTTTATGGTTATATGTACGTAATGCAGATGCGTCTCAACCGGCCATTTTCGGACTTTGATCACGTCAGGACCAATTGTGCCGTAGTGTTGCTGTGAGACGCGAGTAAAAAAAAAATTAAAAAATAAAATAAAAAAAAGACGCTCCAAACAAGAGGTCACAAGGTTTTGGTACTCAATGTTTTAATTAGCCTAATTAGCCTAATTCTATGGTTATATGTACGTAATGCAGATGCGTCTCAACCGGGCTGTTTTCGGACTTCGATCACGTCAGGACCGGTTGTGCCGTAGTGTTGCTGTGAGACACGAGTAAAAAAAAAAAAAAAAAAAAAAGATGATGATGCTCCGAACAAGAGGTCACAAGGTTTGGTGCTCAATGTTCTTGTCATCTATAAAAATTATTTCTGCAAGTGTAAAGAAGTGCAAGCAAGTTACTTTCGCTCATAAGCCTGCCGGCCTCGTATTAGAAAACGATTTATTATTCTATTTTTGTTGTTTCCGACCATCTGGAGTCATTTTTAATATGTCTTTCTGCGCACTTTAAACCGTGTCCCGACCGGGGAATATAAAGTGACACACAAAAGGTCAGGCTTAGCGCTCTTCAAATCTGCCCTACATAAACAGCCTTTGATTATAACCCCAGCAGTTAGTCCCTTGTGATTGTGGCTTAGCTGAAAGTATTAAACTTGTCCGTCCACTCCTCCCAGTGTAATAACAACGAGGCGATCAGTTGTTGACGGCTATGTGGGCGGGGGGGGGGGGGGGGGGGGAAGATGCACGGGCGGAAAGCCTCCGGACCGGTAGACCTTGCAGCATAAATACATTTGAAGTCATTATGTCCCGAGAGCGCGAGCTCGTGTGGAAATTAATGCAAAAAGAATTAAGACAATAAAATGCCAGCAGGCAGCTTTGCAAAAAAAGGCAAGGGAAAATGTCGTCAATAAATATAAACACCATCAACTCTGTGGTAGATACATACACACACACACACACACACACACACACACACACACACACACACACACACACACACACACTGTACATGTAAACATAAAAGAAAAAGGTGGGAATGTTTGGTATGTTTTTTTTTCATTTCTTGTAACAACGCCCAATTCATTTTGAACTGTTAGTACGAGGGTCCCTGGAGCATTTGTAAAAAAAAAAAAAAAAAAGGATTGAAAATGGAAAAAGATGTGGGGGAATTTTTTTTTTTTTTTTTTTTTTTTTTAGTATGTTTTTTGTTTGTGAGAGGATTTGGCGAACATCGTTTTGTCCTACTAATTTTGGCGGTTCTTCAACTCACCATAGCGTGGACTGTGACGCGACAGTTTGTTTACATGCAAAATCTTCCACTCCTTTTTTGTCTCATTTTGTCCACCAAACATTTTATACTGTGCGTGAATGCACAAAGGTGCGCTTTGTTGATGTTATTGACTTGTTGGAGTGCTAATTATACATGTTTGGTCAGTGCATGACTAAAAGCTAATCAATGCTGACATGCTATTTAGGCTAGC
Organism: Nerophis lumbriciformis; assembly: GCF_033978685.3. NCBI lineage: Eukaryota > Metazoa > Chordata > Actinopteri > Syngnathiformes > Syngnathidae > Nerophis > Nerophis lumbriciformis. Next base: position 3,920,111 of record NC_084583.2, read on the forward strand.
TGTATGTACATATTGCATCATTATGCCTCATGTGTAGGTATATTTGAGCTCATTTTCTTTTATCCTCTTTGTATATAATTTAGTTTTGCGTATCTCATAAAACATCATCTGTATTATATTGTTTTTTGGCTACATTTCTGATAGTTATTTGTGTGCCGTGTTGTTCCAGACCACAGCAAACGTTACCCAGCTTGCAAAGACTGTAATAAATCTATTAGAAGAAGACAGCCTGCCGTTTCCTTTAACTTGGTACTCACACATCCGCTCTAAGCCAGTAATTTCCAGGAGTTTTGGGGGGGAATTTTGCCTATCGTTTGCAATCATTATAAAAAATAAAACATGACAGCGGATATACTTTTTCAAAATGTATTCCAACTAGTAAATAAAAGTCTGTTTACAACGGGAGCCAAAGGGAGGTCATCTTTTCCGCCCATAAAACCCAATAAATAAACATCCAAAAAGTGCAAACAATACCCCATTCACATTTTGTGACTTGGATATTAACCGAGTATTAGTGATGTTGTTATTATAAGCGCTAACGCATACAAACTATTTATAGCGGCATTGTTATCACGAGCTTACGAGCCAATGTTGACACGATTGTTTCTCTTTTTATCTTATTTATATAGCGCTTTTCTCTAGCGACTCAAAGCGCTTTACATGGTGAAACCCAATATCTAAGTTACATTTAAACCAGTGTGGGCGGCACTGGGAGCAGGTGGGTAAAGTGTCTTGCCCAAGGACACAACGGTAGTGACTAGGACGGCAGAAGCGGGGATCGAACCTGGAACCCTCAAGTTGCTGGCACGGCCACTCCACCAACCGAGCTATACCGCCCCAACTGACTGATCAGCTGCTTCCTTCCTTGTGGAAGTTTATGTTGGGTCATAAATCACGCCTCTCGCCTGGGTAGTAGAAGGATGAGGACGTATTCCGACAAGTTGGTACACTTTGACAGCCAACTTAGACCCGGGAAAGGCGAGAATGACACGAAAATACTTATTATGAGTCATTTTTCATCTAAGCGGGAATAAGATTCTAGCAGTCGGCATCCTAATGACAGCAGACCTTGTTCAGTAGGTGGTATTTTATTATGTTTGTTTTAGTATATTGTCAGTCAGTAATGTTGACATTTTTTTTTAGTTTTTTATAAAATGAGCCGCTTAAATTGAGCAAAATACTTAAATTTTGCCTGTTACAACATTACATAATTACTTACATCATGTAAATAAAACCTTCATGGAGGTGTTTAAAGGGCTTTTGTAGGCAGGATAGAGTGACAGTGTGAGATGACTTTTGATCGCATTTATTTACTATTTAGAACACATTTAAAAAAAAGGAAAACATAAGTGTTCTTTTCTTACATAATGATTGTGAACCCCTCCTGCCAAAACAAATCAAAAATAAAAAAATAAAAAAAATACAGATCCCCTTTAAGGTACCACTGTATGTAATTCACTCGTTGTCATTGGTAGACTTTAACCATCCAACCCATCAAAAAAATAACAAGAGTATTAGTGATATTGTTATTATAAGCGCTAACGCGGACGGACTAATTATAGCGGCGTCGTGATCACAACAATGTGTGCAATGTTGACATCATCGAGTGGTCAGCTGCTGGTGGAAGTTAATTTCAGATCACAAATCGTGCCTCTCGCCTGGATAGTAAAAGGACAAGGACGTATTCCCGACAAGTCACTTTGACGGCCAATTTAGACCCGGAAAAGGCGAGAAGAACACAAAAAGACTTATTTTGAGTCATTATTCATCTAAGCGGGAATTTGACAATATTCTAGCAGTCGGCATCCAGATGACGGCAGACCTCGTACAGTAAGTGACGTTTTATTATATTGTCAGTGAGTAATGTTGGGAAAAAGTTTTAATTAGTGAGCCGCGTGTACTTCAATTGAGCAAAATACAAAAATATTGCCTGTTACTACATTACATATACACTTAGAGCATGTACTGTATATGAAACCTTAATAGAGGTGTTTTAAGGGCTTTTTGTAAGCAAAATAGAGTGACAGTGTACGCTGACTTTTGATCGCATTTATTTACTATTGAGAATGCATCCAAAAAAAAAAAAAAAAAAATGCATTTCTTTCAATATGCATAATAACAAAAAGGGTAATATTAAAAAAAATGGATAGATGTTGCTAGTCCAACACATTCTGACTGGTATACACAAGCTATGGAGATAATATCAGTAGAAAAAACTGCATTTAGCTTATAAGTCATATATTGGAATATGGGATCCATTATTTAAATTTGTTTTAACTATTAAATGAACCAAAAATATGACTTATTATATCTTTGTGGAAAATTTTGGACACAATGTATTGTCAAGTTTATGAGATGCGATGCAAGTGTAAGCCACTGTGACACTATTGTTCATTTTATTATTTTATTTTTTATTTTTTTAATAATGTCTGTAATGATAATGTCAATGAGGGATTTTTAATCACTGCTATGTTGAAATTGTTACTAATATTGATAATATTCATTTTTGTTTTACTACTTTTAGATTGTTCTGTGTCATGTTTGTGTCTCCTCTCAATTGCTCTGTTGATTGCTGTTCTGAATGTTGCTGGGTCGGGTTTGGTTTTGGAACTGGATTGCATTATTACGGTATTGTTCTGTATTGTTTTGTTTGATTGATTAATAAATTCTTTAAAAAAATGAAAAATAAAAAAAATAAAAAATACCTCCCAAAAAGTTAATTTCCCCTTTGTATCAATTAGCCAAACAATAAATACAAATTTCCTTGAAAAAAAAAAAAAATACATGTTATTTTCTTACATAATGATTGTGAATGATAGGCAAAATTCCCCCCCACAAATTGCAAGAATTATGAGTCATTGATAAGACTCTATCAGTCCACATCCTAATGACAGCAGACATTGTACAGTAAGTGAAGCTACCACTGTATTGTTAGACTTTAACCATACAATCTATCCAAAAAAAACACCAAACAGGAGTCAATACTGGTATGTTTTTGGCATGGCGGTGAAGATGCTCCTTAGAATAGACCAAGAAAAAAACTAAATAACCAAACACAAATTTCCCATCTTTTCGTTTTATATTTAATTTACAGATCCATTGACTGTATTTGACACCTATTTTACAGCGTGGGTGCTGGACCCTTAGGTCATAGCATTGGACTCAAACAAATTCATTTGACAAGAGAGGGTTTCTTTGTCAAGTTTCAAGCAGGAAAACATGAAGTGTGTCTCTTTTTTTTTTTTTTTTTTTCTTTCATGTCACTCCCCGGCAACCCTTTTTCTCTCTCCTCCGTGTCCATGTGTCCTGTGTTTGTGTGAGGAGGTGAGCTTTTGAGGCAGTAAAGTACTTGCTCACTTCTCCACTCTCTCTCTCTTTTCTCTCTCTCTCTCATTCTCTCTCTCTTTAGGTGGTGGGAGCTAGAGATTGATTTTAATCCTGTGGGAGCGGGCTGTACCTGTGCCACAGAGTGTGCCATAGTGTGGTGGTTTCAGTGCCGTCTCCTGAAAATATAGAGAGACAGACAGATATAGGGAGATTGGAGTTACAACGTCATCCAGCTCTTTTTTTTTTCAGTGCCAGGCTACGCTCAACAACAACAAAAAAATCAAAATAAAAAAAAAATAGAAAATAAAATAAAAAATCTCAAAGGAGAGAAATAAACATTCTTCAAGGGATGGCTGGCAATCAAGTCATTTTCTTGTCAGGTTTTCCTTGAAAAATGCAACAGGTATCACAAGTTTGTGCATTTTTTATTTTTTTATTATTATTTATTTTATTTTATTTTATTTATTTTTTTCTCCTGTACTTATCAGAGCATGCAATCACATACCAATTTGTCACTCCCAATTTGTCTCCCGGCACACCAGGGCAGCGCTCCTCAAACAAATTTAGGCCCAGTTCTTTCGGACCCTTGCCAGTAGGTCCTCTGATATGTACAGAATGACATATTGCTGCTGTGTTGTATTATCATTATTGTTATCATCATTTTTTTTTTTTTTAAGCATCTATAAGCACCACATTGAGCGAGAGAGAGAGAGTCTGAGAATGTGACTCACACAAAGACAGTGCACGGTGCTCACATACGAAAAGTTGGTTTGGATGGAGTGAATCAACTAATATAAAAAAAAAGAAGAAAAAAAAAAAAAAAGATGCATGTTTAAAAATAAAAAAGTAGAAAGTTATGGTATCTACTAGAGATGCGCGGATAGGCAATTATTTCATCCGCAACCGCGTCAGAAAGTCGTCAACCATCCGCCATCCACCCGATGTAACGTTTGATCAGAACTGCACCCGCCCACCATCCGCCCGTTGTTATATATCTAATATTAATAAAAAAATTAAAAAAAAAGGGTGAAAACTACGCGAATTGCACCTTGTGCAGACAAGATTTTTCGATCGGACACGGAGGAATTAGCGATGTAAAAGACCACGTTGGGACAAAAAAACACAAGTCTAATGCCGTTGCTAGCGATACAAGTGGAAAACTTTCAACATTTTTCGTCGCCCAAACAGATTCTTTGGATGTGATAAATGCCGACGTTTTATTTACGGAGGCAATAATTGAGCATGGACTTCCAATCGCACTGGCTGATCACATGGGACAGTTAATAATGTAATGCAACCTTTAAAAATCATTACGCGGTGATCGCGATCCCAAAAATAAACTTTTCTTGCATGATAATGTCCAGAAAAATTAGCTTTATATTACTATAGAGTCCTTTTAACGAATGAGTTTGATGGTTTATCACAAACCTTAAATGAAAGAAGTCCTTTGTTCTCCTGCACCATGCATGCGTATTTCACAGCACTACATACTGTAAAAAGTGTTTATACTATTTATACTTTCAATTAACAAATTGAAGTCTTGTGAAAGGTTGACAGGATAACTGGCATTAACTGTCAAAATAATTTCAAACTATTGAAGTTAGCTTACAGAATAAACATGTCAATCAACCCATATGATTTTTGCTGTAATATTTTTGTTTTGAAAAGTCACTGTGACTGATAGAAAAGTGATGGTTTTAGCAACATTTTAACCTGTCTGAATGCTAATAGTCATTTTGCGTCGGGGGGCGAAGCCCTGAACCCTCCACCAGGACTTTGTCCTGGACCTACCGGGGCCTGCGGCCCTTGGACCCTGGCTACTAGGTTTTTCTGATTTAAAAGTTGGCAGGTATGGTGAGGTTATAAAGCTTTTGCCTGTTAAAGAAAGGAGACTGATCCAATGCACAGACATTCGCGTGCCACGCTGTCACGACCCAGACGCACACCAGTGCGCAATCATATGGGAGCCGCGCTGAGCGCACCTCCAAGCGCGTCTCTCTGCCGGCGACGGCCAGATATGGGCCCACGCTCCAGCGCCATCCATTTTCAGGGCTAGTTGATTCGGCAGGTGGGTTGTTACACACTCCTTAGCGGGTTCCAACTTCCATGGCCACCGTCCTGCTCTCTATATCAACCAGGGTGAGCCCCACCCCTTTCATGAGCGCACTACGCGCGGAGTGACCCCTGTTACGCGCCCCCGGCAACAGGGGTGGCAAGCAGGTAAGCTGCGCGGGCGGAGCGCGCGGAGTGACCCATGTTACGAGCCCCCGGCCACGGGGGTGGCGGGCAGGTAAGCTGCTTACCTGCTGCGCGTGACGCCGGCCGCGGCGAAAGCGGACGAGGCGGGGTGTCGGTGCGGTGGGCGCGGTAGTGACCCTGGACGTGCGTCGGGCCCTTCTCGCGGATCGCCTCAGCTACGGCTCCCGGTGGGGCCCTCTCGGGGGAAGGGGCCTCGGTCCCGGACCCCGGCGAGGCGTCCCTTCTCCGCTCCGTAAAAGTGTCCATCTCTTTTCTTTTTTTTTCTTCTGTTGTGGCATATGCAGCAGGTGCCTGCTCGTTTTTCGTATGTGGGTAACAACATTTAACTATGTATATATATTTCCGAATTGGTTTAACTGCCACCCGCAAAAAAAAAAAAAAAAAAAAAAATTAATCCGCCCGACCCGACCCGCGAGCGGATAAAATCTTAGTTTTTTTAATTTCATCCGCCCGATCCGCGGATAATCCGCGGACTCCGCGGTTGTGTCCGCAAACCGAGCATCTCTAGTATTTACTATATTTGCCCACAGGTCACAGACGTCTAAGCCTTTCTTATTGTCTTTACAAGCATAGAAACGTGCAATATATACAATATTAGTCATTGAAATTTGGCGGGCGACACAGATTTTGGTATAGTATAGTATAGTATAGTAAAGTTAAAGTTAAAGTTAAAGTACCAATGATTGTCACACACACACTAGGTGTGGCAAAATTATTCTCTGCATTTGACCCATCACCCTTGATCACCCCCTGGGAGGTGAGGGGAGCAGTGGGCAGCAGCGGTGGCCGCGCCCGGGAATCATTTTTGGTGATTTAACCCCCAATTCCAACCTTTGATGCTGAGTGCCAAGCAGAGAGGTAATGGGTCCCATTTTTATAGTCTTTGGTATGACTCGGCCGGGGTTTGAACTCACAACCTACCGATCTCAGGGCGGACACTCTAACCACTAGGCCACTGAGTAGTGATACTAATGAATCATATTCGGTACTATACCGCCTCTAAAAAGTACCCACTTTTTTTGTAACGGGCGTGACGGCGCGTCGTCGTCATGTCGTGACGTTGCTGGTTTTACAAGCAGAGGAGCATGTTCGGCAGCACGTGCACACTGAGTACTTACAAGCAGACACAGTAAGAAAAGGGAGAACGGGCGCATTTTGGCTTAAAAACTAAAGATAAAGGTGAAGTTATAACTAGAGATGTCCGATAATATCGGCCTGCCGATAGCATCGGCCGATAAATGCGTTAAAATGTAATATCGGAAATTATCGGTATCGTTTTTTTTATATCATCGGTATCGTTTTTTTTTTTTTTTTTAATTAAATCAACATAAAAAATACAAGATACACTTACAATTAGTGCACCAACCCAAAAAAAAAAAACTCCCTCTACCATTTACACTCATTCACACTCATTCACACAAAAGGGTTGTTTCTTTCTGTTATTAATATTCTGGTTCCTACATTATATATCAATATATATCAATACAGTCTGCAAGGGATACAGTCCGTAAGCACACATGATTGTGCGTGCTGCTGGTCCACTAATAGTACTAACCTTTAACAGTTAATTTTACTCATTTTCATTAATTACTAGTTTCTATGTAACTGTTTTTATACTGTTTTACTTTCTTTTTTATTCAAGAAAATGTTTTTAATTTATTTATCTTATGTTAACCTTTAACAGTTAATTTTACTCATTTTCATTAATTACTAGTTTCTATGTACCTATAACTGTTTTTTATACTGTTTTACTTTCTTTTTTATTCAAGAAAATGTTTTTAATTTATTTATCTTATTTTATTTTATTAATAAAAAAAAAAAGTACCTTATCTTCACCATGCCTGGTTGTCCAAATTAGGAATAATAATGTGTTAATTCCACGACTGTATATATCAGTTGATATCGGTATCGGTAATTAAAGAGTTGGACAATATCGGAATATCGGATATCGGCAAAAAGCCATTATCGGACATCCCTAGTTATAACACTGAAACGCCCCCAGGAAGAGGTGCTTTAAGACATGGCTAGCTAGCTAGCGGCTAACATCCATCCTCAGTGGGCAGTGTTCTAGCTACTTCTAAAATCACTAATCCTCGCCTCCATGGCGACTAATAAAGTCAGTTTCTTTCAAGTAGCATTATCACTGGTGGACGAGGAATATCTAAACGTATTTCACCACAATTTCGTCACAATTTAAACAAACAGCGTATCTAGTCGATACTAATATGATTAAATCGATATCTTTTTAGCGTCACACAATCTTTTTTTCATTCATATTATGTTTATAAAGTCAGGAAATACGTCCCTGGACACATGACGACTTTGAATATGACCAGTGTATGATCCTGTAGCTACTAGGTATCGGACCGATACCTAAATGTGTGGTATCATCCAAAACTAATGTAAAGTATCCAAACAACAGAAGAATAAATTATTATTACATTTTAACAGAAGTGTAGATAGAACATGTTAAAACATAAAATAAGCAGATATTAACAGTAAATGAACAAGTAGATTAATAATTCATTTTCTACCACTTGTCCCTCATAATTGGGACAAAATAATAGAATGATAAATGACACAATATATTACTGCATACGTCAGCAGACTAATTAGGAGCCTTTGTTTGCTTACTTACTAATAAAAGACTAGTTGTCTAGTATGTTCACTATTTTATTTAAGGACAAAATTACAATAAGAAACATATGTTTGATGTACCCTAAGATTTCTTTTTAAAATAAAGCCAATAATGACTTTTTTTGTGATCCCCTTTATCTACAAATGTATCGAAAAGTATCGAAATACATTTTATTGGTATCGGGACAACCCTACAATGCATGTTGATGACACATTCCAGCCGTGTACCGCACATTTGGCACCCACGAGCGAACAACCGGCTAACGTCCCTCCACAGTACAATGCCACTTCTAAGTCAGCAATGCGTCGCCTTCATGGCGGCAAATAAACTGACGAGGAATAGCTAAAGATGTTACACTACACACACCACAGGAGGATACGATAGGCCAGGCCTGGGCAGTTATTTTGACTCGGGAGGGCCAAATTTAGAGACAAAAATGTGTCTGGGGGCCGGTATATCTATTTTTAGGAACACTAATACAAAACCTTGCAATAATGTCTGATTGAATACTAAAAACGTTACGACAGACCGCCTTAAAAAACAGAATGGATTTTTTTTTTTTTTTTTTTTACTGAATGAGACACCCAGAATGTTCATGGAAATAAAGACTGTGGCATTTACAATATTAACTATGAACGATAAAACACTGAATATTGACAACATATGAACGTCACACCCCCTCTCTCGATCGACATATTTTACAATCAAGCGAAACACAAGAAAAATGCAACAAACACAGCGAAATATGAACACGAAGGATAAAAAAAAACAAAAAAGACACCTAAAATCTGATACATCTGATATATCACTAAGCTTTAGAACTTTGTTGTAAAAACCTGCTTCCGCGTCTGTCCCTGACACCCGCATTTCAGGCTGACACTCTGTGGAAACGCTCCTTACCCACACTGCTTGGTGCCCCGTCTGAGCTGCTGTGATTTACCATAGTAACTAATTAGATTACCATAGTAACTAGTGTATTATGTAAAAGTGCAGATTCCAACCATTGAAATACTTTGTATAGTTCAAGACTTTCGGTCATTTAAAAATATCACTGCACATCATAATGGCAGCTACAGTTGCCATCTTAAAGATGTAAAACAATTATTTGGGAATGTCCGGCGGGCCACATTGAAAAGCTTAACGGGCCCCATGTGGCCCTGGGCCTTATTTTTCCCAGGTCTGCTATAGGCCATGATATCCGCTATGCCAGACCTGTAGCTGCCCTTTATGATGTTCAGTGCTGTTTTTAAATGACCGTAAGTAGGGATGTCCAATAATGGCTTTTTGCCGATATCCGATATTGTCCAACTCTTTAATTACCGATACTGATATCAACCGATACCGATATCAACCGATATATACAGTCGTGGAATTAACACATTATTATGCCTAATTTGGACAACCAGGTATGGTGAAGATAAGGTACTTTTAAAAAATAATAATAAACTAAGATAAATAAATAAAAACATTTTCTTGAATAAAAAAGAAAGTAAAACAATATAAAAACAGTTACATAGAAACTAGTAATTAATGAAAATTAGTCAAATTAACTGTTAAAGGTTAGTACTATTAGTGGACCAGCAGCACGCACAATTATGTGTGCTTACGGACTGTATCCCTTGCAGACTGTATTGATATATATTGACATATAAAGTAGGAACCAGAATATTAATAACAGAAAGAAACAACCCTTTTGTGTGAATGAGTGTGAATGAGTGTGAATGGGGGAGGAAGGTTTTTTGGGTTGGTGCACTAATTGTAAGTGTATATTGTGTTTTTTATGTTGATTTAATTAAAAAAACAAAAAACAAAAACGATACCGATAATAAAAAAAAACCAATACCGATAATTTCCGATATTACATTTTAACACATTTATCGGCCGATAATATCAGCAGGCCGATATTATCGGACATCCCTAACCGTAAGTCTTGAACTATAGAAAGTATCTCAATGGTTGAAATCTGCGCTTTTGAGTGTCATACGAGTTTTTACTGTATTTGACGAGGAACACATTTCCGCATAAAAGTGATAATATGTCATATTGTAGGTGTTTATCACACTTTGCATTCATATGTTTGTTGTTTGTTACAATTTTGTTGTGTTTTGCTTGATTGTAAAAGATGTCCATCGAGGAGCTGGTCTGAGAAGTAACAGAGGAGCGATGTTCATATATTGTTACTATTCATGTTTTATTATTCATAGTTAATATTGTAAATCCCACGTAAAAGAGGAGCAATGTTTATATGTCGTTAATATCCAGTGTTTTATTGTTCATAGATAATATTGTAAATCCCACGTAAAAAAGGAGCAATGTTCATATGTTGTTAAAATTCAGTGTTTTATTGTTCATAATTAATATTGTAAATCCCAAGTAAAAAAGGAGCAATGTTCATATGTTGTTAATATTCAGTGTTTTATTGTTCATAGTTAATATTGTGAATCCCACGTAAACGAGGAGCAATGTTCATATATTGTTAATATTCAGTGTTTTATTGTTCATAGTTAATATTGTAAATCCCACGTAAACGAGGAGCGATGTTCATATGTTGTTGATATTCAGTGTTTTATTGTTCATAGTTAATATTGTAAATCTCACTTTCTTTATTTGCATGTACATTTTGGGTGTCCCGTTCAGTAAAAAAACTGTACAAATCCATACCGTTTTTTTCAGGTGGTCTGTCATAACTTCATTTTCTAACTCTATCGGACATTGTGATTTTTGGTATTTGTGTTCCTGAAAAAAAGGGATCCAAACACACATACTGTACAGCAGTTTTGTACAGCTAAATGTGTATATAAAATTCATACACACATACACATTGCACATACTGTCATAGGTGTTGATGTTTAGTACCTGTTATTAATGGCAGGACCAAGTTTTTTTTTTTGCTTCTGCTCCAGGCCAGAATAAACTATTTGTGGTCCGCTTGATAACAGTTTCTCCTAACACGTGATTACGAAATGGACACGTAAAAGTCTGCGTTGTTTCGCTGCACAACGGAACCGCAACAGAACGGCGGTGATGTTACGTGGCGGTTTCGTCCAGCAGCGGTTCCGCATCCAGTGGAAATCCGGGGTTAGTGCGATTGAAAGAGGACACATATTTCCTATTGCTGTTGTTTTGGTATGGTTACAGGCGAGAGGAGCTACTTCTGCAATAAAGCAATTGAGACAGTATTTCAGTTGTATCCTGAACCACATGGTAGACACTACGTTACAGTCCGTCCCATAAAACGGTCCAGACATATTTTTTCTGTGATTTTGATTTCATGCAAAATAATCAACATTGATCGTCATATGTTGTGCATCTAAAAAAGTCTGTAGTATACATACTGCACTGTAGAAGTATGGAAAACAGCCTGTATACTACATGTTTTTTTTTTTCAAAGCAACTTCTAATGTTTTTTTTGTATTTTCTTTTGTTAAGCATGTCTACAGTCTCTTGTCAACTGGCTTTTTAACTCATGTTCGTTTTAGCCCCCGGGCCAATAGCAAATACAAGTCTGTATTTGTTTGGAACTAATGACAAAAATAAATAAATAAAAGTAAAAAATAACAACCCTAACCAGTTTTTTCAACTGAGGGAAAAACTACAATTTGAGTTGTTCGATAATTATTGAAGTTCAATTTTTGCAAACAAAGTAAACATTTTCATGTTTACTTATCTAATCATGATAATCAAAATGTATTGACCTTCCAATTTCAATGGTAAAATGCTAATGAGAAAAAAGTCTGTGTTTGAAGGGCTTACTTGCATCATTGTTACCATATTTCTTCCTGAATATAAGCCACACCCACTAAATTTTTGAAGAAACATTTTTTATTTTCATATATTAGCGGCACTGGGCTATTAGCCGCAGATATATACCGGTACGTTGTGATTTAGATTTCATAGATGTTTATGTATTTAATTGTTTCTAAACTGTGTCCGTAGCATGGCAGTAAAACGGCTAATCAAACAAAACAAAAAAGTCATTGATGTCTTTATTCATACTTTATGAAATAAATATGATTTTCTCTCTTTTAACAAGGTTCAAGATCAGGATTCGTCTTCCTTGTACTTTGTTAACAATTTCTTAAAGTGGATCATTGTATTACATTGTTTGATTTCTTTGCTTAATCCATTCCATAATTTAACCATTAACAAAGAAAAATCCATGTCCTTTGTATAAGCCGCACGGTTCAAAATTTGGGAAAAAAGTAGCGGTTATTAGTCCGACAATATTGTTTATCAGCAGTAACTGGTGGGACAATATATCATCCGGCAGGCACGAGACTTTAAAACAACGTTGAGAATAGAGATGGGAATCTTTGCGCACCTCAATATTCAATTACGATTCAGGAGCTAAGATTTGATTAAAAATCGATTAATTTCTGTGTGTTGATGCAGTTTTACACTTATTTTCGTTTGACTAAATACACATTTATCAATTGCAATTTTTAAAAACAGTGGATTTGTAATAAGAAACAGTTAAATTAATTCCCACTACATTTATTAAATTAATGGAAATGTGTGCAAAACTGGAACATAGGTGCCCTAAAATAAAGAAGCTGGTCGGATCGCTGCAGTCAGCCAAATTTAGAACTCTCTGCATTACTTTATTTACAATCAATACATCGATTATTGATGTTTACTAATCGATTTTATAATCGTCCCTGTCCGGATTGCGATGCATCTAAAAACGGATTATTTCCCCCACCTCTAACTTGTTGAATTAGGTCCTGCAATGAGCAACTCCAACATTACGTTGAAACAACATACTTTTTGACAACATTTAATCAATGTCGGATCCTGACATTGATTTGACCATTTAATTTTGGTAATTTCCCAATCAATACTCTATAACACAAATACAACGTTGAAACCACATTCTTTTTGACAACGTTTAATCAATGTCAGGTTGTGACGTTGATTTGACCATTCAATCTTGGTCACTTCCCAACCAAGAATCTCCAACACAAATACAAGGTTGAAACAACATGCTTTCTGACAACGTTAAATCAATGTTGGGTTCTGATGTTGATTTGACCATTGAATTTTGGTCATTTTACAACCAATATTCTCCAACACAAATACAACGTTGAAACAACATACTTTTTTGACAACGTTTAACCAATGTTGGGTCCTGACATTGACTTTAATTAAATTTTGGCAATTTCCCAATCAATACTCTATTACACAAATACAACGTTGAGACAACATTCTTTTTGACGACGTTTAATCAATGCCAGGTTGTGACGTTGATTTGACCATTGAATTTTGGTAATTTCCCAACCAATAATTTCTAACACAAATACAATGTTGAAACAACATGCTTTCTGACAACGTTAAATCAATGTTGGGTTCTGATGTTGATTTGACCATTGAATTTCGGTCATTTTACAACCAATATTCTCCAACACAAATACAACGTTGAAACAACATGGTTTTTGACGTTTAATCAATGTCAGGTTCTGATGTTGATTTGACCATTGAATTTTGGTCATTTTCCAACCATATCCTACATCACAAATACAACGTTGAAACAACATACTTTTTTGGCAACGTTTAATCAATGTTGGGTCCTGACATTGACTTGACCGTTTAAGTTTGGTCATTTCCCAATCAATACTCTATGACACAAATACAACGTTGAAACAAGATGCTTTTTGACAACGTTTAATCAATGTCAGGTTGTGACGTTGATTTGACCATTGAATTTTGGTAATTTCCCAATCAATACTCTATAACGCAAATACAACAATGAAACAACATTCTTTTTGACAATGTTTAATCAATGCCAGGTTGTGACGTTGATTTGACCATTGAATCTTGGTCATTTCCCAATCAATAATCTCCAACACAAATACAACGTTGAAACAACATGCTTTCTGACAACGTTAAATCAATGTTGGGTTCTGATGTTGATTTGACCATTGAATTTTAGTCATTTTACAACCATATTCTACAATACAAATACAACGTTGAAAGAACTTTTTTGACAATGCTTATTCAATGTTGTGTCCTGACATTGACTTGACCGTTTAATTTTGGTCATTTCCTAATCAATACCCTATAACACAAATACAACGTTGAAACAACATACTTTTTGACAAAGTTTAATCAATGTGGGATCCTGACGTTGACTTGACCGTTGAATTTTGGTAATTTCCCAATCAAAACTCTATAACACACATACAACGTTCAAACAACATACTTTTAGACAACGTTTAATCAATGTTGGTTTCTGACGTTGATTTGACCATTGAATTTTGGTAATTTCCCAATCAATACTCGATTACACAAATAAAACGTTGAAACAACATACTCTTTGACAACGTTAAATCAATGTTGGGTTTTGATGTTGATTCGACCATTGAATTTTGGTAATTTCCCAATCAACACTCGATTACACAAATAAAACGTTGAAACAACATACTTTTTGACAACGTTAAATCAATGTTGGGTTTTGATGTTGATTTGACCATTGAATTTAGGTAATTTCCCAATCAACACTCAACACAAATACAACGTTGAAACAACATGCTTTTTGACAACGTTAGATCAATGTTGGGTTCTGACGTTGATTTGACCATTGAACTTTAGTCATTTTGTATTCAATTTTTTCCAACACAAATACAACGTTGAAACAACATGCTTTTTCACAACGTTTATCAATGTCAGGTTGTGACGTTGATTTGACCATTGAATTTTGGTCATTTTCCAACCAATATTCTGCAACACAAATACAGCGTTGAAGCAACATACTTTTTTGTCAACGTTTAATCAATGTTGGGTCCTGACGTTGACTTGACTTGTGAATGTTGGTCATTTCCCAATGTTGGACAATAACGTTGTCTCAATTTACAAATGCAACTATTTTTGCAACGCTGTTTCAAAGTCAGTTTTAAAGGACATTTATGTACAATCAACGTATCAATGTCTTGTGCCTGCTGGTATTGCCGTAGTTTGTCCTAATAATATAGTATCTACTGTGTTTTCTGTTGTCAGGTTATAAGTCAATATTATAGTACGTTATTATGATTATGCTCCAAATTGGGCATTGAGCTACAGAAGATGGGCAAACACTGTATGAGACGGTATGCCTCACTACTGGCGATGTACGGTACAGCAGTTTGTCATGCATTTAGCTGTAGGAGGCGACCCTAAACGCCCTAGATTTGGAAGCAAACAAACAAAGGCGTTTGCCTTTTAGCCTCCCTGCCTGTTGGCGCTGATGTCGGAGATCAGTCAAGGAAAGGTGGCGCTCGTTTAGTCGGCCCCACGCTAAAGTGCACACCATCACAAGTGCTCCTCATCACTGGCGGGCAGGTTGACCTCTAATACAATGCAGCTCCGGTTCAAAGAAAATGACGTGTAAAAACTGAGGAAGGAAGAGATGTTTGTGTGTGTGTGTGTGAGTGTGGTTGTGTGTGCACGGGGGGTTGTTGCTGTATAATGGAGCCATATGGTAACACATATCTGTAGTCTCTGTAGTATTTTTTACCAGCTGTACTCTTTAACGGCTACATCTGTATAGTCCCTGGAAACATTTTGGTGACCGTAACCTGTAAGCAATTTCACGTGCTCGTGTCATTCGAGGCCGGGTGCGCTTTTTTTATTATCATTTTATTTATTTATGTATTTATTTGACAGGGACAGTACAATTAAACATTGCTACCCATAGGTAACCGATGTCAAAGTAGGTAGGTAGGTAGGTCTTTATTGTCATTGCACAAGTACAACTAAGCCATACTTGCCAACCTTGAGACCTCCGATTTCGGGAGGTGGGGGGTGGGGGCGTGGTCAGGGGTGGGGCGGGGCGTGGTTGGGGGCGTGGTTAAGAGGGGAGGAGTATATTGACAGCTAGAATTCAACAAATCAAGTATTTCATACATACATATTATATATATATATATATATATATATATATATATATATCTACATCCTGAAAATATGCAAACAAAACTGTGTTTAGATTATTGATACTTCAAACTTGCATAAATAAATATTAAGGAATATAACATAACTTGGCTTCTGAGAGTTTCAAAATGTAATGAATAAAATGCTAAAGTTGTTGATAAACAAGCAATTATTTTAATAATTAAATATGGTCATTTTAAATTAATTATTATGATAATTTAAAGTCAATTATTTCAAATATGTTTATTTTAATGTATAATTCTATGGCTGGATGTAATAAGGAGTCACGAAAAAATACAAATTAAAAATACAATTAATTTTGATGTTTTTAGCAAAATATAAAAAAAATGTTTTTTTTTTTTTTTTTTTTTTAATTAATAAATATATTTATTTTTAGGTAAAATGAACATAATAATACAATTTATCTCTAGTCTGGATGATTTAGTTCTTGTCACCCTGTTGTCCTCACTCAGGTTCGCATGGAGCTGGAGGGGGCGTGGCTTCCAGCTCCGGCTGAAAATCGGGAGATTTTCGGGAGAATATTTGTCCCGGAAGGTTTTCGGGAGAGGCGCTGAATTTCGGGAGTCTCCCGGAAAATTCGGGAGGGTTGGCAAGTATGAACTAAGCGTAAGACTTCTAGCCACAGGCTAATTTGCAACCCTCGTCCCTGGTTAGGCTTTTAAAGAAAAAGTGAGAAAAGTGAAAAACAAATACAACAAGATTAAGACAAGTACAAAATGAAAATACATTTAAAATAATTGGCCCCATTTGTCCATTACTACATCCAGTTCTATTGCTCACACTTCTGATTTTCCCTAAGCCATTTTCTCAGTTTTTCAAGTTTAATGTCCGAACTGTGACTTTAACTCCAGTGGCAATGGCAGTGCCACGCTATAAACGGCATTTCAGCATGTGAGGTTAAAGGTTCATTAAAGAACTTGCAGGAGATCATAAACTTTCATGGACCAAACAGCACAAAAAATATTTGTTTTCCAAATCAGGATTCTACAGTGGTCTCACTGTTTAACAGCCACATTATAATGATCTATGAAAAACAAAACATATGTGGATATTGTTTTATAGTAGTAAACAATAGCCTACTATCAGATCACTGTGAAATCTGAGGCTGACACACCCAAGTATCATCTTTGAGGATCACCGCGTCCTTCCCTCGTCTTATCAGCCTCATACGAAACCTAATTACAGTGATTTTAATCATACTGTATTACGAGTGATTAACCCCTTTAGTGCATTTAATTAACCTTTGCAGCCACGGATTTTCATCTTGCCTTTTCTCCTCCATGACACGGGCTTTAAATAATCATACTTAAAACTGGAGGGAAATGTAATGTCTAAAGTGGGAGCCATCGCTGTCAGTCGCTTAAGGGGACGGAATAGTATGGATCGTATTTTGAGACACCACTAAAAGGTATGGTTGATAACTTCTAATAATGTTTCCTTACCATAAGGCCGGGGCCCATTGTTGGGCAGCGAGCGCCCCCTGGAGGGCAGTCAATAAAATATGTTTTCTCGGTTGCAGTCCGTTGATTGATTGATTGATTGAGACTTTTATTAGTATATTGCACAGTACAGTACATATTCCGTAGAATTGACCACTAAATGGTAACACCCGAATAAGTTTTTCAACTTGTTTAAGTCGGGGTCCGTACTCAGTTGTATTACACTTGTTCACCACTTGTGGCAGTAATGACAATCTCAACGAAACAGAAGAAGACTGGAGCTAAAGTTCAAAGTTTACTAAGCGCAAAAAATTGGACTAAAGTGGTAAAGCTGTATTTTCATTTGGAATTACATTTTATAGACAGTTTAGTTAAGAAACAGTCATTATTCATTTGGATTACTTATTTTATTTTTTATTTTCTTGAGTTATTTATGTGTCCCTTCTTATGCAGTATATTTGATTACTACTTATTTTTCCGAATCCGCCTGACCTAAGCCTAAGGTTAGGCGTTAAATAAATAATAATTTGTGATTGGTTTTCATTTGACAAAGTCGTAAACTGTAAGTAGGTTTGACATAAATATTGAATACGATTAAAATCAAGACTAAGTTTCTTAATTGAGTGTTGATAATTTAGTGGGGCCCCGATGCTAAAAAGGTTAAGAACCCCTGTCTTCATGAATACAAGGAGAACATTCAACCAGAGCCCCATTAAGAGGATACGATTTGAGATAATGTTTGCTGATCATATATGCATTGATTTTTAAATTGATCCCAAAAAGTCTCTCTCTGGTGAAAATCAGTTGCAATCCGTGGTGCTCACCGTTCAAGATGTGCCATAACTCAGAGTTGGGGAACTCTATCTGAATTTGTTTGCATAATGCATGGCGACCGCGCTGAGGTCAAGAGAATCCTTGTGACGAGTTGTGAGTGTGTCACATAAACATATTATGAATTTAGTCTTCAGTATTCAGGGCTGTGGTAGGCTTATGTATTATACACCTTGTCAGCACATGGCTTTTAACCGGGGTTTAAATTAAAAGGTGGCTGAAAAGAATGACTACGAGCTCTGTGTGGGTGTCCTCATAAATTATCTCCGGCACAATAATTCACGGGATTAAGAGTCATTTAGCCAAAGTACGCCACGAGGCTTTGCTAGATGCCGCATATAAGAGCACCATGGGGGCCAAAAATGCAAAAAAGCACACACAAAATGAAAGAAGCAACAACAACAAAACATAAGATTGATGCAATAACATGACGATGACCCAGAATTGGATGAATGGCAGATTTCATAATTAGAATCCAAACAAAGACAGGAATGAAAGCCAACCAAGAAACAACCAAATCCTCCAGAAATGGAAAAAATAAATAAAATGGAAATAAAAATAAAACGCACCAGCAGCATACATGTGAGTAGATAGCTACTCCGATGTGAAGTACATCATTCATCACTTTGAACGTGCTGCTATTTGCAGATGTTGTAAGTCCAAAAATACACATTGTGTACTGGGAATACCAGAACACTCTAGGAACCTCAACCGGGACGCAATTTGAGCTCATTTAAACATCTACATATGCAATTTATAACAATAATTGGGGTCGTTAAAGAGGAACGTTTACGAGCTAAATGCAACGTCGGCCGAGCAGGCTTTTTATGGACTAGTGTTCCCTTGGTGTTTAAGTATATTGGTCTCGGAGCTCTGCGTCACCTTGATCCCCGCGACCCCCCCTTGTTCCCCCCCGCCCCCAGCAGTACTTTGTCTTCCCAGCAGCACTGTGCTCTCGCTGTCGGCACCGTGCAAGGCCACCTCTCCTTACTCTTGATTTACATTTATTTCCCTCATCTGCTGTTATTTATTGGGGCACTTCGCATTTGGCACATTTCTCTTTATGGAATCATAAGGGCCGTTGCTGTACTACCTCATTCAAATGAGCGTTTCTCTCCCCGTGAACCCGTGCAGTAACTCCCCCGGGAGAATAAAAGCAGCACTTCATTTTATTTTATTTTATGTTTTTGAATGATTGCTGATTAAGTGAGTAGTCTCTGTCAGTCGTGTTTTCTCGGTCGGTTTAAAGGCAAAGCCTAAATGTTTGCAAAACAGCTTAGCTTGGCCTCTTAACCTCCAGATAAATCTGTCCGGTTCGGTAATCGCTGCCCGTGTTCCGACTCGCTCTTCAAGTCCTTTTGTAATAACTCTGATAACCGAGCGAGTATTTTGTAATAGAAGTCTTGCCTGCAATAGTAATAATAGCCAAACGTGTAAAAAATCAAAGTTAAAGTTAAAGTACCACTGATAGTGGTGGTGAAATTACTCTGTGTATTTGACCCATCTCCTTGTAGCAGTGGGAGCAGTGAGCAGCAGCGTGGTGATTTAACCCCCAATTCCAACCCTCGATGCTGAGTGCCAAGCAGGGAGGTAATGGGTCCCATTTTTATAGTCTTTGGTATGACTCGGCCGGAGTTTGAACTCACGATCTGCCGATCTCAGGGCGGACACTCTAACCACAAGGTCACTGAGCCGGTCACACACCGGTGTGTGTGATGGTTGCCTTGAGACAACCTTCATCCATCCATTTTCTACCGCTTATCCCTTTCGGGTTCGCGGGGGGTGCTGGAGCCTATCTCAGCTGCATTCGGGCGGTAGGCAGGGAACACCCCGGACAAGTCGCCACGTCATCGCAGGGCCAACACAGATAGACTGACAACATTCACACTCACATTCACACACTAGGGCCAATTTAGTGTTGCCAATCAACCTATCCCCAGGTGCATGTCTTTGGAGGTGGGAGGAAGCCAGAGTACCCGGAGGGAGCCCACGCAGTCACGGGGAGAACATGCAAACTCCACACAGAAATATCCCGAGCGCAGGATCGAACACAGGACCATCGTATTGTGTAGATAATTCCCCAAAAAAGTGCATACTTTACATACTGTATCAATCGAAAAAGTAGGATATTTTATTTTGGTCATTGTCTAGCGGCCCCGTATTAGGTGTAATTGACAATAACTGCAAGCTTGATTAAAAAAAAAAAAAAGTCATCAATTTTAATTTATGAGCCCTCCAAATTCACAAAAGCCAGCCGTCATAATTGCGCCGCCGCCGCTAATCAAGCTTTGAATATGAAATTAACCTGCACATGTAAATGATTATGCAATTATGATTGCTTACAAACGAAGGTGCATACAGGATTAGGGTGCCTCTCTCTGTGTGTTTCTCTAAGCGCCGTTGTATTTCGTTCCTAGTTTTCAAGCGCAAATGACATTCATGTAAACATGTTTCTGGCTTCTGTTGGAAAGTACTTCTGCTCCATACTGCCACCTTCCCCCTGTCATATCAACTACCCCGGGGCAGCAGGGGGAGTGCGGTTGGGGATGAGTGTGGGCGGGTTGAAAAAAGAAGTCATGAATTACCTGTCGGGTGGTGATTTGCCCCGGACTCTTGAATCCCCCCTGACAGCCGCACTCGGAGACACTGTACGGGTCGGAGCTCGTCGATGAGCACTTGGAGAGCGAGTCGCAGCCCACCACGAATGTGTTGTCTAAAGGGAGCTCCTGGATCACGTGATGCTTCTTCGGGGCCACCGGAGTCTCCGGTTTGATTTGAAATGTCGGCTGAGGGGACGCAGACTTGTAATGCTTGGCTAAGTCTGGGCTGTCGGGTTTGAAGGTGGTGGGCGTGGTGGCCCAGTTGTACTTCCCCATGGTCTGCTCCTCCAGCTCCACGGGGAGATCCAGTGTGCCATTAACATGCTCATGGGTGGGGTCGTCAGGCTTGGATTCATCTATGGTCACAAAGTTCAGCAGAAGGCTCTTCGGGGAGCGCTTCTTTCTCTTCTTCTTCTTCTTGATCTGACGGTTTTCTTGATTAGGCGACACCCACTCGCCGCTCTGCTTGCCCTTCTGTACCACTTTGTGTCTGGGAGTCTGTCGGCAGCGCACCAAGGCAGTCACAAATATCACCAAGATGACAGTCATGGTCCCGGCTATGATGGCAATGACAACAATCACGTATCCATTAGCTTGAGGTGTTACCTCGCTGTCCCCTATGTTTCGGTCCAGTGGTGTCTCCATACTTTTCCGCAGCTGTTCTTGGATAAAAGTGGCATTTGACACAGTGTCATTGACGAATAAGTGAATAAGTGCGATAGCTTGTAAAGACTCAGGCTGGCCGAGATCTCTGACTTTGACAACCAGCCTATGCAGCCCTTGATCCGCCGCCACTATTTTCTCCTGCAGTGTTATGTTACCTGTTGTTTTGTCAATGGAGAAAAGGCCGCGAGGGGAGACCCTAGATGTAATGATGATGCTGCTGGTAATGCTATACTGTAGCTCAGCATTCATACCTGTGTCATTGTCAATGGCAAACACTCTTGTAACAACAGCACCGGGGGTTGTGGTGGTCCGCACTAGGTCGTATGAGTAATTGGACGAGGGAACAACGAACACAGGGCGATTGTCGTTTACATCAACCACATTTATAGTGACCTTGGCGTAGGAGGAGCTCGGGGGCTCCCCTCCATCCACTGCCTTGACCATAAATGTGTAGGAGCTCTGCTGCTCCCGATCAAAGGTGATATTGGGCTTGATCACGCCAGTTTGAGGGTCGATGATGAAATGATCTTTCCCGTTCAGAATGGACAGGGTCACGACAGCATTATCTCCTGCATCTGCGTCCGTCACTGTGATTAAGCCCACAGTTCCAAAGAGCGGAAGGTTTTCAGGCACATAGAAGTTGTACTCGGGGTGTGTGAAAGCCGGGCTGTTGTCATTAAGGTCCTGAACAATTAGTCTGACGGTGACATTGTTCTGCAGGTACGAGGAGCCGTTGTCTCTGCCTATGACAGTGAATGAATACCTCTCCTGCTTTTCTCTGTCCAGTCGTTTTCCAACCGAAAGTACTCCCGACCGTCTGTCTATGTTAAACCCGTCGGGTGCATCGGGGCCAAGAGTATAAATAATCTCAGCATTATGTCCGCTGTCTGCATCAGTGGCACTGATTTTTATTAACTGTGATGACGGGTCATTATTCTCTGGTATGGAAAGTTGGATTTCTGGCTGGGGGAAGATGGGCGCATTGTCATTCTCATCCTTGATTTTAATTAAAACCATAGCTGAAGTGTTCAAAGGAGGAGTCCCCCTATCCGAGGCCACTATCCTAATTGCATATTCTCGAGTTGTCTCATAATCGAGTGGAGCAGCTGTCTCCAGTAAAAACTGATCATTAAAGACCGGCTTCAACCTAAATGGAACGTCATGGTCAGTGTAGCAAGTGACTTTGCCAAAGAGATCTGCATCTCTGTCTGTAACTGTGATCAGGGCTATTTTGGTATTGAGAGGAGCATTCTCAGACAACAGAACAGTCCCGTTCACCAGGTTGATAATGTAGCGAGTGTCAATGGAAGGAACATTGTCATTAACATCGGTAACGTTGACAGTCACTGTGGCTCTGGAGGGTGTCGAGCTGCCATCACTGGCCAGAACAATAAGTTTGTGAACAGGCGTTAACTCCCTGTCCAGCGGCTGTTTCACAGTGATCAATCCCGTGTTGCTGTCGATAGCAAAGTGTCGTTTGGTCGAAGCAGAGATCTGGTTACTGAAGGCGAAGTGAATCTGGGCATTAAAGCCGAGGTCCGCGTCTGTCGCGTGTAGCTGAACGACCGACGTCCCCGTGGGGGCGTTCTCGGGTACGGTGACTTCCAGCTCGCTGTTCTTGAAGATGGGGCGATTGTCGTTGACGTCAGAGATGGTGACTTGAAGGATGGCAGTGCTGGACTTGGGGGGGTTCCCGCCATCCTCCACTTTTATCTTCATGACAAAGGTGTCCTTCTGCTCACGATCTAGGTTCTGCTGGACGATCAGCTGCGGCCACTTGTCACCCTCGGGGGTCTCGATGATGTCTAAGCCAAATTCTCCAACGCTCTGAAAAGACAAAGCAAATATTTCAAAGTTACTTCCACTCTCCTTAGCAGTGTGACAGTATATACAGTGCATTAAATTTTGTCCTTATGGTGCTCTGCTGTAAGTCTTTCATATATATGCAAATTTTGAGCTCCTCTTATTCACCGAACTATAATACGTTTTGGAAAATATCACCTTTGAACTCACTTTTCTTTGAAGGTTGTTAGGAGGTTGTCCAAAAGGATTCCATTTAAATTTTTTTTTTTTAATTATTTGTAATTTGTTTAATACCTTTAAGCCAGGGGTCCCCAAACTATGGCCCGCGGACCAGATCTGGCCCACCAGCAACCAAAATCCGGCCTGTGGGAAGTCCCAAGTTAAAAAAAATAAAAAATAAAAAAAAATATATATATATTTTTATTTTGTTTTTAAATCTGTCTTTTCTAATCCATTTTCTACCGCTTGCTACTCTTGGTGTCTCCTAGCCGCTCAGACAAATCATATTGTCCAAAAATGCATTTTCCATCGATAACGTAACATCATCATGCTCGGAATATGTATATATATATATATATATATATATATATGTATATATATATATATATATATATATATATATATATACACGCACATATATAGTCGAGGTTTCTGTGGTTTATTCGTTATACAGTGCTCAATACCGGGGTAGAGCAGAATATACGTTAGGTCCGGAAAAAATAAAGAGGCTATTTCATCCCTACAAGCCTGTTTCACAGGTTTTCCTGCTCTTCAGACATTTTATAATACATATGATGTAATAAAATCCCCTGAAGAGCAGGCTTGTGGGTATTAAATATCCTCTGTGTTTTTTTCCTGACCTACAATATATATATATATATATATATATATATATATATATATATATACAGCCCATGCGGCCCCCAAGTCAAAAAGTTTGGGGACCCCTATTTTAACCTAACCGAGATCTCAAAGGGCAAATTTAACAGGCAGAGACATCCTGAAACAAACTAGCTGCATGGGCTTTGCTCATATCACCAATTAAAATCATGCTTTAAAACATAAGCTAAAGGTTAAATGTTAAAGACGCCAGTTAATTGTTCCTGTTTAAATTCAGTGTAATAACTCCCATCCTACTAACGGTGCCTGTGCGTTGTCAAACCGCTCGAGATTCAAATACAGAAGGCATCTTTAAAAGGCAATGTTAACAAAAGGTACAATTTTAGACATGCTAATAACCTCCAATTTCTGTTGCAGTGCAAGACCATATCACCTTATTTTCATCTAGCGGGAGTGAAGAGTATCAGATGTTCAAACTACTTTTTGTTGAAGAAAAGCTAAATCAAGGCAAGTGCAAAGCTGGGGGAAAAGGAAAACAAATGTAAAATAAATCCCCACAAGAAACTGACAGAACCGGCAATGCTTGTTAAGAGTAATTGCATTCCCTTCCAAGAATAGCACTAATATTTAGTTTCCGACAGAGTATGGTATGGCTCTACGCACAAGTCCAAATAGAAGGAAGCGGATGGGAGGATGGGGGGCATGGGTGATGGAGGGATGTAGAGAGAGAGAGAGAAGGGAGGAGGAAATAAAAAGATCAAGCACATGAATGAGCTGCATGCACATTATGAAACAAAGAAGCCCTTTGAAGCTCCTTCAGTCAGAAGCAGTTTCATGGTGAAACAAGAAAAAGGCTTCTCTTTAAAAGATAAGCTTCATGCTGCACATAATGTTGGAAGCGATTACTCCCGTCTAGGCACAGCCATTAAACGAGATTAAGATATATACATTTTCCTTGTTCAAGTAGGCGAACATTTCCAACCAAACTGTGTGCACAAAGGCTCCTCGAAGGATTCCAGAATCTACGACCGTCCTGGCGCCAGCATGAGGCTGACACAAGGGAACGCGCAGGTGCGGCATGTAAATTATTGTGTACCGTGAAACAAATTGCTTGCCGGGGAAGTGTTGTCAACACGATTGACAGAACTACTTAAAAACACCCAGCGCAGCGGCGATGATCTCTCAGACCTTTTTTGCGGCACCTTATGGGCGCACAAGAGTAATGTAGGAATGCAGAGCCATGACACATGCAACTTTGTCTCAGAACATAAATGCCTTATAGATTAGGTTTTTTCGCACAATGCAGAGCTATTACCAAGCGGCTATCTTGGGGTTTGATTGCTAATCGCTGCCGTCAATTCTCAGTTGTTTGAATAGTCCACGGCCACAGCCCACTGGCTTAGTATTGGTATGCCGGTTTTTGACAAAGACTGATGTTAATAGCGTTATGTTGAGTTAGGATGCGTCAAAAGGAATGTTGCACAATGATTTATGAGGCCGCGTTTCCCCGATGCTTTTGTCTCGGTTTTACACAATTTTACAGCTGACAAGACAGCACTCAGTGCATTTCAATAAGTCGAGGAGAGCCATCTCTGAGGCGGTGCAGCGCTCCTGAATGCAGAATTAGTCTGGTGGATTGCGATAAGATCTAAGGCGGGCTAAGGAAAGGCCAAAACACAACCAGGAATCAATTGCTCGAACCCCTCATGCTCGGAAAGCAGGGTGAATCCGCAGTAAACCCGAGCTGCTAAGTACGCAGAGCACGTCGCACCATACCTTACAATATATATACTTTTCATCAGCGCACATTCTGGACATTTACAGTAATTCAGCTCTCTGCTCTTGTGTGATCCTTTTGTGTTCCTGATGTTTCCCTCTTGTTTTTTTGTGGGTTTTTTTGCCTTTTGGTTCGGGACCCTTTGGGACTGTGTGACAAGGGGTGGCACTTTTGTGACTTCTGCTGTGCTTTTTTGTGAACTTCTGGATCTTCCTCCTGGGAGCCTTTTTTTGCCATGTAGACCAGCTGCTGGGTCTCTGCCACACCAGAGTCCGTTTGGAGGGACTGGAGGAGATGCTGATGAAGAGACTGGGCGCCGAGATGGACGAACTTCGCTGTATCTTGGCTGAATGAGCAGGTATCGGACACCTCGGTCTCCTTAGACGCATCCTCGCTCATCCATGCGGACTGGACACTGGCCGAGAGTTGGTGGGCGGCCGAGGGTGGAGTCGGCTCTCTTGGTTGCTTTGTTGGGTATGCTCCTGTCTCTGGCCATGCTCCCCCCACCCCAGCAGACGATGGCGTGGAACACCGCAGAGGCCACCACAGTGTATATGTTTCTTTTTGTGTTGTTTTACTTTTGTGGCTGTGTGTAGAAGTGGCTGGTTGCATCAGCTCTGCTCTTTTAATGTCTTTGATGTCCTTTGTGTTCTTTGATGTTTCCCTCTTACACACATGTTTATGTGTGCTACGAGGTTTTTTTCTTCCTAGGCCTCAGTCTGGACCCCCTCTCCAGGGGCCCAGGCTTAGACTTTTTTTTTTTTTCTCACCCCCTCCTTCCCAGTGTTCACCTGCTGCTCACCTTTTTTTTATAAGGGGCGCCGGAAGTTGGCAGACCCGTCAGCGATCCTGTTCTGCCTCCCTGTAATGTTTGTCTGCTCTTGAATGGGATTGTTCTGAAAATCTTTATTTCTCATTCTGATTCTAAAGGATTTTATGTTCATACTGCAATATTAAGCCAACAAATCCTGAGAAGAAGAGCGGGGGACCGAGGCATTACAGTGGATGTGGGAGTACACAATGTAATCAGAGCCGACTAATTTGAAAGAAAATGACTAAAGGATGCCAACAGAGGAAGCGTTAACCGCTGATGAGCAAAGGATGACTCCTCACCCCTCTTCTCCTGACAGCGCCTCAGATTATCAGCGGCGGCATCTTTCAGTCAAGTTGACGACCTTATTAAAACTCAGAGGAGACTGAGATTGGGTTGTGAATGCATCAGAAGAAACGAAGCGACTGTGGAGGGGCTAACCGCGGAGAGCTATTCATCACAAGCCCTAGCACCTCTTTATAACGCTGAGAGAAACTTGGCATATTTGTCTCTTATTCCTCCCTGACGCTTGTTGCCACACCTCATCCATTTATGGTTCTGACTGTGTCATAAATTTAGAAAAAAGACAGAAGATGTACATTGTCTGGTGGCCACAGTACCAAAATAGACATGAATCAATGACTATGACTGTGATACATACAGTACATCCAACAAATAAGGCACTGAGGAGATGACATTATTAAGTGCTTTCAACAAATGCAATGGCATTACTAATAAAACATAGGTTTGTTTACAAAGGTGTTTTTTTTACAAGAGAAGCATCCCACACTTCTCCTTTGTAAAGTAAATATGAACAGCAGATATTGGCATCTGACACAATGTTTAGCAAGAGTGGCTGGACAGGACAGATTATGAAAAATAAAATATTGATAGTAACGAGAAAATTCCCGCGGAAATTTTGATGAGGCCTGCTATCTGTGCCCTGGACCTGGAGCTAGCCTTCCTTCCGATGGCCATCCAGCCAAAACCAAAAATAGGACATAAGCATTTTTTAGCCAGAGTTAAAGTACAACATGAGACGTTAAAGGGGAACATTATCACCAGACCTATGTAAGCGTCAATATATACCTTGATGTTGCAGAAAAAAGACCATATATTTTTTTAACCGATTTCCGAAGTCTAAATGGGTGAATTTTGGCGAATTAAACGCCTTTCTATTATTCGCTCTCGGAGCGATGACGTCACGTTGTGACGTCACATCGGGAAGCAATCCGCCATTTTCTCACTTTTGTCGGTGTGTTGTCGGAGTGTGTAACAACACGAACAGGGACGGATTCAAGTTGCACCAGCGGCCGAAAGATGCAAAAGTGGCAAGAAATTGGACGAAATTGGTTCAAAATACGAGGCTGTGGGGAAAGCCGACGAAATGGTCAGTCGTTTGTTCCGCACACTTTACCGACGAAAGCAATGCTACGACAGAGATGGCAAGAATGTGTGGATATCCTGCGACACTCAAAGCAGATGCTGACATCAACTCCAAAACTGGACAGATCAGCTTTCAGGAAAAGAGAGCGGATGAGGGTATGTCTACAGAATATAATAATTGATGAAAACTTTATTAATTACTCGCGGTTTTACGTAAATTATTATACATAAACTGTGTTTACCAATAATTTAGCTTAAAAACATTTATTTTTTTCAATCATTCGAGTACATTCGGGTAGTCTTGTGTAATGCAGTATTTTGTGTCTATTTAGGTATGGTTAACCTGAGTGCTGTAATCGTGGAAAAATATATGTTCTTAGCGCACCTGAAATGGGCTGTCTGCACTCTCAAAGTGCATGTTGTTGCCAAATGTATTTCATATGCTGTAAACCTAGTTCATAGTTGTTAGTTTCCTTTAATGCCAAACAAACACATACCAATCGTTGGTTAGAAGGCGATCGCCGAATTCGTCCTCGCTTTCTCCCGTGTCGCTGGCTGTCGTGTCGTTTTCGTCGGTTTCTCTTGCATACGGTTCAAACCGATATGGCTCAATAGCTTCAGTTTCTTCTTCAATTTCGTTTTCGCTACCTGCCTCCACACTACAACCATCCGTTTCAATACATGCGTAATCTGTTGAATCGCATAAGCCGCTGAAATCCGAGTCTGAATCCGAGCTAATGTTGCTATATCTTGCTGTTCTATCCGCCATGTTTGTTTGTATTGGCATCACTGTGTGACGTCACAGGAAAATGGACGGGTGTATATAACGATGGTTAAAATCAGGCACTTTGAAGCTTTTTTTAGGGATATTGCGTGATGGGTAAAATTTTGAAAAAAACTTCGAAAAATAAAATAAGCCACTGGGAACTGATTTTTAATGGTTTTAACCCTTCTGAAATTGTGATAATGTTCCCCTTTAAGCACCGAGCTATGTGAAAGCATGGCTGAGCTACAAGATAAGGTAATCCTGTCTTTTTTGGCATTTGTGGCAATTGTCCATTAAAAGGGTATGTACCAATTGAATTGGCCCATTTTTTTTTTTATTCGTGAACAGTGTCGCCATGGTAACACAACATGTTGCCAGCTTAAAGTACCGCCGTAGGCGCGAGTGAGACCTTTCTGACGGTATAACATATGTGGGGGTTCTTTGGCTGATCCGTCTGGTATCAACCGTAAGAGAAACGTGCGGAACTATAATAATAAAAGCTGAGGTATGAGCAATAATAATATGGGCTGCTTGCATTGCAGCAAGTCCATAATAATAATAAAAGTTGAAGTTAAAGTTAAAGTACCAGTGATTGTCACACACACACTAGGTGTGGTGAAATATGTCCTCTGCATTTGACCCATCCCCCTTGTTCAACCCCTGGGAGGTGAGGGTGAGCTGTGGACACGCCCGGGAATCATTTTTGGTGATTTTGAAGTATGAGCAATAATAATATGGGCTGCTTGCATTCAAGCAAGCCAATAACAATAAATAAACACGTAAGTGTGACTAAGACAACTACCTTAATATCGCAATAAACCCTGCCCTATATACAATAATGTGACTAATTTATGCATGTTTCCAATTTCCCTAATACATTTAGCCTCGTCACATCAGACAAATTAAATTGCCGAACGGGTTCACAGTGGACCAATTCATTTGTTCACATTAAATCAAATGCACTCGCACAATCATTCAGTCAGCCATTTAGTGTGTTATGCACTCACCCTCATCACGGTGAAGACAGGGCGAAATGCACACTACACAGCCCCAATACCGACCTAATAGGGCAATGACGCCAACATGTCTACATATGCAGTACCGATGGTGTACATAGCTATTGGATGCTACCCTTGTGGGTACCAGGATGTGTTAAATAGATTTAAAAAAAAAAAATGTTGCACTTTCTATACTTCTGCACTTTAGATGATGCTGCTAAAATACTGTAACTTGAAGACCTTGCATGCTGCTTTGTAACTAGCCCTTGTCTTTTTATTATGTAATTTTATTCTTGTTATGTATTTTTAAACTTCTTCTATCATTCTATTTGTGGATGCAAAGGGACTACAGATGGAAATTAGCATGATGCTCAACCTGGTGCAGCCACCTTTTTTTTTATTGTAACTGCACATTGTCCTTTAAATAAAAAAATACAAAAAAAATTGAAAAGTGATCGACCAAGCCATTAAAAAAATGACACAAAACGGAAATCCAACAGCGCCAACGAACCCTGAAAGGCCGGACTGCCGCTTGCTGAAGAAGACAGCACAAGCCAAGAAGCAACCGACCTCGAAACAAAAGTGAAAGCGAAAACGAGGCAGAGAAAACGCTGGACAAAGCAAGCCCGAGTGCCTCTCCAGTCGGCTATTTTATGACTATCTTGTTAAATTTGTGTTTCATGCCTAATTGTGTACACTCGCTGCTTACTGATAAATGTATGCGAACAATACACTGTATATACAAAATGAAAAGTGTCCAAACTTATATTTATGGCAGGTGCACTCATTAGTCCGTAAATTGCTGTAAATTTGCCCCAAACAAGCTGCACATTTCCTCTTTTTTTGATTGAGGTTGAATCTGCTGAAATCAAATAATAAACCAGTTATAGCAATCTCCGGATACCAGAGAGAGAATAATAAAAAAAATGTATGCAGAATAGCAAAATTCTAATGCAGATTTGGGCAAATTAAGGCTAATAGCGTTAAGCTTTTCAATCTGGCCCACCGGACATTCCCAAATAATCTTTAAGATGGAAACTGTAGCTGCCATTATGATGTGCAGTGATGTTTTCAAATGACCGTAAGTCTTGAACTATATAAAGTATTTCAATGGTTGGAATCTGCGCTTTTGCATGATATACTAGTTACTATGGTAATCTAATTAGTTACTATGGTAATCTAAGTCACAGCAGCTAAAACGAGGCAACTAGCAGTGTGGGTGGGGAGCGTTTCCACAGAGTGTTTCCAGAGTGGCCAGCTAGAAATGCGGGTGTCAGGGACAGACACGGAAGGAGATTTTTACAACAAAGTTCTAAAGCTTAGTGATGTATCAGATATATCAGAATGTAGTTTTTTTTTTTGTGGGGGGGGTTGTTGCATTTTTTGCTGTGTTTCGCTTGAACATATGTGGAGGGGGCGGGGGGCACAGGTACGGTGGCCATCCATGGATGAAGTGCTGGCTGTCCAGAGTCGAGACCCGGGGTGGACCGCTCGCCTGTGCATCGGTTGAGGACATCTCTGCGCTGCTGACCCGTCTCCGCTCGGGATGGTCTCCTGCTGGCCCCACTATGGACTGGACTCTCACTATTATGTTAGATCCACTATGGACTGGACTTTCACAATATTATGCTAGACCCCCTCGACGGTCATTGCATCCGGTCTACCCTGGGGGGGGGGTGTCACCCACATCTGCGGTCCTCTCCAAGGTTTCTCATAGTCATTCATATTGACATCCCACTGGGTTGTGAGTTTTTACTTGCCCGTATGTGGGCTCTGAACCGAGAATGTCGTTGTGGCTTGTGCAGCCCTTTGAGACACTTGTGATTTAGGGCTATATAAATTAACATTGATTGATTGATTGATTGATTGATTGACTGATTTTAAAATATGTCTATCGAGATTCGTATGTTGTCAATATTCAGTGTTTTATCGTTCATAGTTAATATTCTAAATCCCACATTCTTTATTTTCTTTTACATTCTGGGTGTCTCATTCAGTAAAAAAAATGTAAAATTCCATTCCGTTTTTAAGGCGGTCTGTCATAACGTTTTTAGCATTCAATCGGATATTATTGTGAGGTTTTGTATTAGTGTTCCTAAAAATAGATATTTTTATCACATTTTTTTCTCAAAATTTGGCCCCCCGTGGCAAAATAATTGCCCAGGCCAGTTCTAAAGTGTGTCGCATTATATTCACACAATTTTGACTCTGGAGCCACAACATCCCCCGCCCTCCGTACACCGGAATAAACAAGGTCAGTGGTCGAATGTTAATTCCAAGAGACGTTGAGATCAGCCAACCAAATTGCAGACATCCACTTCATCATGCAGTTTATCAGCGAGACGTAGCCTTTATAGCCGGCAGCATCGCATTGATCTACGCGAGGCGACTTGAACAAGACACCTACTTTAAATGTGTATGAAGACGCTGACACAGATGAAAGTCGGTTTAATGTAGTGTGTGATTCTGCAAATTCATTCGGTGGGATAAGAAAAGAGGTCAATGTGAGGGAAGCCAAAGCCAAACTTTCAAGCTGAAAATCAGAGCCCCCACCCCCCTCCCCTCAGTTTTAAGTATGTTTCAGCGTCGGTTGCTGTGTTATCCCGCCAATGAGTACAGTGATAGAATCTGCTTCTTCATCCTTCTCCATTCATGCATGGGATTGCTTTTTTTTGACCTTGACCATTTCATAGGACAGCTTTCTCCGTAGTTCAGGTGATGTGACAAAAACTCCGTTGGACTACACCGCCAGACTCACTCTGGACAGCCTGATTACCAACTTTTATGTTTCTGTGTTGGAGCACTGCATGGGATTGGATTCCACCAGTGGTGTGCCGTTAGGGCCAACAAGGCCTTCTCTGCTGGCCTAACATAAATCATGATCATGGATTCCATCTATCCATCCATCTTCTTCCGCTTATCCGACGTCGGGTCGCGGGGTCAGCAGCCTAAGCGGGGAAGCCCAGACTTCCCTCTCCCCAGCCACTTCGTCCAGCTCTTCCCGGGGGATCCCGAGGCGTTCCCAGGCCAGCCGGGAGACATAGTCTTCCCAACGTGTCCTGGGTCTTCCCCGTGGCCTCCTACTGGTCGGACGCCTCCCTAAATACAGGGAGGCGTTCGGGTGGCATCCTGAGCAGATGCCCGAACCACCTCATCTGGCTCCTCTCGATGTGGAGGAGCAGAGGCTTTACTTTGAGTTCCTCCCGGGATGGCAGAGCTTCTCACCCTATTTCTAAGGCAGAGACCCGCCACCCGGCGGAGGAAACTCATTTCGGCCGCTTGTACCCCTTATCTTGTCCTTTCGGTCATAACCCAAAGCTCATGACCATAGGTGAGGAGAGGTAAATTGAGAGCTTTGCCTTACGGCTCAGCTCCTTCTTCACCACAACGGATCGATACAGCGTCCGCATTACTGAAGACGCCGCACCGATCCGCCTGTCGATCTCACGATCCACTCTTCCCTCACTCGTGAACTCCTCCACTTGGGGCAAGATCCCCTCCCCAACCCGGAGATGGCACTCCACCCTTTTCCGGGCGAGAACCATGGACTCGGACTTGGAGGTGCTGATTCTCATCCCAGTCGCTTCACACTCAGCTGCGAACCGAACCAGTGAGAGCTGAAGATCTTGGCCAGATGAAGCCATCAGGACCACATCATCTGCAAAAAGCAGGGACCTAATCCTGCAGCCACCAAACCGGATCCCCTCAACGCCTTGACTGAGGCTAGAAATTCGGTCCATAAAAGTTATGAACAGAATCGGTGACAAAGGGCAGCCTTGGCGGAGTCCAACCCTCACTGGAAACGTGTCCGACTTACTACCGGCATTGCGGACCAAGCTCTGACACTGATCATACAGGGAGCGGACCGCCACAATCAGCCAGTCCGATACCCCATACTCTCTGAGCACTCCCCACAGGACTTCCCGAGGGACATGGTCGAATGCCTTCTCCAAGTCCACAAAGCACATGTAGACTGGTTGGGCAAACATGATCATAGATTAATAAAAGTTAATTTTAATCTACTTCCCATAAAGTATTCATCATATTCTCTCCATGTCTTATTAGGCTCCAGTGTTCCTTGTTTTTACATTAGAGCTTTTATCCAATCAGAATTCAGCTAGCTTGTTGCCAGCGCTGTATGAATTCTGCCGGATAGCCAGTTGATAGACAGTTGCGATAGCCAATCAGATCACGAGTTGTTGACAGTAGCCCATCTCGGTAGCCTTACGCAAAATGTGACTGTGATTGGATTTTCACTTGTCACTCCCAAGTGAGAATCCAATCACAAGTTGGAATTAGCGAAAAAGCAGGAAGGGGCACCGGAGCCATACCCAGCCAACGGAGAAATCATCGGTTCTCACTTTTTTAACTCGCAAAGAAAAAGTTCATTTTATTCATCTATTTTTCCACATTTAATATGTTCTTTACAATTATTTTAATTTCGACAGTACCACGTAAGGTATGTTTTAAATGCTGATGCGGGTTCGTTGATTTTTAAATATGCCGAAATATATATATTTTGTACACTGTTGAGGTGTTTCAATGTGCAGTAGTGCCCAAGTGTGTTTCTGTATAGAATTTCTCCAGCCGTGGTCATGTGGTGACGTAAATTATGGTATTTTGAGGGGTATTTATTAAAGTCGGACTAAGAAGGACATCACTCAAGGCCTAGGTGGGTTACGCACAGCCCGCCACTGGATTCCAAAGTAGCTCCTCTAGCTCGGGAAAAGTGTTGCGCAGACGCACAGACAAGATGCCTTGCCCATAACGTCAAATGTAAACAAACTACAATACAATGCTATAGAACCCGAGGAGAAAAAACTGCAAATTGGGCAAACTACAGAATCATTCCGAGTGGGATTTTAAGGCAGGTCTCACAGGACCACATATTGGTAGTCCAAGGGTGGCTTAGCAGCCAAGAGCTATTCTAGGAAATGCTTGCACATTCTTTCCCCACTAAACCCTTCACTTTCCCCTGAACTTTTAAAGTAAAAAAAAACACCAGAGTTGAGAATGTCTTTTTTTTTTAATGCTCCCTGCTGAATGTTACTCACGGAAGCTGGAACACAGGGAAATTAATCTAGAGTACAATGTGCATATAATGAGGCGGACTACATTTGGAACGCCGTGCCAAGGCTGCTCTAAAAGGAATATTTTGCGAAAGATAATACAACCACAGCCCGGGCAATGTTTTTTTTTTTTTTTTTTTTTTTTTTTAGAAAGCTTTATATTGTGGAAAAGGGACAAAGGAAGTGATTGCAGATGATCATTGTAATGAGCAGAACATTTGCTTGGTAATTTTCCAGGCATGAACAATTCAGGACATTGCACTGGAGAGGCTTTGGCAGTTGGGAGACTCTTTAAAAATGCAAATTGGTATTCGAGGCAATACAGAGACAAGGAGGATGCTGTTCTTCCCAAACCAATGTCAACTTTATCCGAGGACCCCCAAGATGGACTTTTCATTTCTGCGATATGACGTGCTCAAACGTCGCGTCGTTTGCCTGCATCGCCCCTCGTTTAATTAAACTTCATTTCTCATCTTCAGTGTTCATCTATCCACAGACCAGGCAGCATTGTCTAGACTGTAAATGAGCAACGCATGATATTATCCTGCATTTCTGGATACCAGGCGTACTGCATTAGGCATTGGAGAATATCGCATCAATTAGGCGATGAAGAACGGCTTTTCCTCGTTTTGCATAAGGCATCTATTAGCATACATGCATTTCTTCCTGGCTCAGCTTTATTCTATGTTCAACCCATGTAACCTGTTGCAGGGAAGGGGACGATTTACTATGTGCTGCGTCTGCAGTTTCTACCCTGTGTTCTGATCTCTGTAAATGGTAAAAAAAAACTTCCACTGCAGTATTTTATCCGAATAGCACATGGACACATTAATGAGTCGCGTAAAATACTGTGGACATCATGCTATATATTTCGGAGAAAGAATTGTACTTCGGCCCATACTGTAATCATTTTCTTGTAGAGAAATACAACGTAGTCTTACAGTATTTTAAAAAAAGGAGCAGCATGTTATGTACGGTTGGGTCAGACCTGGGCAATTTAAGGCCCGGGGGCCACATGCGGCCCCGTTAAGCTTTCATTCCCAAATCATTTTTTTAGTTTCAAATGACCGTAAATCTTGAACTATACAAAGTATTTCAATGGTTGGTATCAGCGCTTTTGCATGATATACTAGTTACTATAGTCATCTCATTAGTTACTATGGTAATCTAATTAGCTACTATGTGTCAAACCGCGGTGAGGGATGTCTTGTCTTGTTTTTTTCCCGTCTTTTGAATTTCATGTTTTAGTTTGAAAAGTAACTTTCCTCTCGTTTCAGGTCACTTGCCCTTCCGTTTGCGTCATCAGTCTGACGTCATCCCTGATCCCTGATTGTTTCCACCTGTTCCCCATTACCTTGATGTGTCTTATAAGCCCACGCGTCCCTTTGTTCTGTGCCAGATTGTCTCGTTTTTTCGTGCCTCTTTAGATTCCTGTCCAAGCCTTGCCTCTTGTCTCTTGTTTGAATATCTTGATCCTGAGTTTTCAGTTTTTTCTGACAGTTTTTCCTTTTCCTCATTTTTTTGACAGACATTTATTGTTAACCTTTTTTAGATAAGAGACAGTGTGGAAGTTTTATAGCCATTGTTTCTCCCTCCTTTTGGAATATGCGCTTTTGCATGATATACTAGTTATTATGGTAATCTAATTAGTTACTATGGTAATCTAAGTCACAGCAGCTCAGACGAGGTACCAAGCAGTGTGGGTGGGGAGCGTTTCCACAGAATGTTTACAGAGCTAGCCTGAAATGCGGGTGTCAGGGACAGACGCGGAAGGAGATTTTTTACAACAAAGTTCTAAAGCTTAGTGATGTATCAGATATATCAGATAGTAGGTGGGTTTATTTTTTACCTTCAAGTTCAAATTTTGCTGTGTTTCTTGCATTTTTGTTGTGTTTCGCTTGATTGTAAAATATGTCAATGGAGGGGGGGGGTGACGTTCATATGTTGTCAATATTCAGTGTTTTATCGTTCATAGTTAATATTGTAAATCCCACATTCTTTATTTTCATGTACATTCTGGGTGTCTCATTCAGTAAAAAAATGTACAATTCCATTCCGTTTTATAAGGCGGTCTGTCATAACGTTTTTAACTTTCAATCAGACATAATGTTCCTAAAAATAGATGTACCGGCCCTCAGACACATTTTTTTTCCTCTAAATTTGGCCCCCTAGGCAAAAAAATTGCCCAGGCCTGGGTTGGGTGTTGGATCCAAAATTCACATTTAGATTTTGAGGGGGCAGTAAGATATTTAAAAAAAAGCAAAGATTGAAAACCCTATTGAGCTAGGTGGGCTGTCGAAGGCGAGTCTCTGAGTTGTAGCATTTTATAGGTTGCTGATGACTATTATTTCTGTGTTAGTGGCCTTTTAATTTATGAAATACAAAAAGCAAATGTCTTATTAAAAGGTTTTTGTTTTTTTACCAAACCCATGGCGAAATCATGAACTGAGCTTCACTGCTTTTTGCTAAGTCACTAGTAAAATAAGTCATTTTGTAAAAGAAAGCACTACAATAGACTTGTGACTGAGTATATTCAGTGACATCCTGAAGTTAATGCTTTAGTGCAGGTGTGTCCAAAGTCTGGCCCAGGGGACGTTTTTTGGTCTAAATTTAGAATACCGTATTTTCCAGACCATAGGGCGTACCTGATTTTAAGGCATACTGCCGATGAATGGTCTATTTTTTATCTTTTTTCATATGTATATATATATATATATATATATATATATATATATATATATACACACACACATATAATATATATATATAATAAAAAATAGTGTAAAGTTCTTACTTATATATCTGTCAGTAAACTCGCCATGAAAGCTCTAAAACATACCGGTGTAGTGAGTATATATATATATATATATATATATATATATATATATATATATATATATATATATATATATATATGTATATATACATATATACATATATATATATATACACATATATATATATATATATATACACATATATATACATATATATATATATATACATATATACATATATATATATATATATATATATATATATATATATATATATATATATATATATATATATATATATATATATATATATATATATATAACTCACTACACCGGTATGTTTTAGAGCTTTCATGGCGAGTTTACTGACAGATATATAAGTAAGAACTTTACACTATTTTTTATTAGAACTGGCAACAGCGGAGGATGAATGTCCTATAACAAGAAGATAGAGAAAAAGGAGAGGATTATCGACTACGGTGGACTACAAAGGCGAACGTGTGCAATTTTTCAGGACTTATGCAGATCCCAAATACAGATCAGCAGGTACCAAAAGGTAAGAAAAGCTGCTTTTGCATAATATTGCGAAACAAAACGCCAGATAATGTCTTACCTTAAACACACACCATAATAATACTTGTATGTTGAAGCACAGTAAAATCCATCAAGCAGTGCGGCTTTATAGCTTACCAAAGTCGTACTAAAACATTTTGATAGATTTTTGAGCGCAGTGTGTAATGTTCTATATTTTCAATGGAACATATCAAATATTGGTGTTGTTTACTTGAGTCATATTGCCATCATAGTGCAGTCTACACGTATCTCTTATGTTTGACTGCCATCTACTGGTCACACTCACTATCGCACCATGTACCAAATAAAATTGCCTCAAGGTCGGTAAGCAAAATCAGAATTATTCCGTACCTTAGACGCACCGGGTTATAAGGCGTATTGTCGAGTTTTGAGGGAAAAAAAAGATTTTAAGTGTATCTTATAGTCCGGAAAATACGGTATTGTCTAAATTAAATTACAAGACAGACAACAGAGAGAAAAATACATACAATTTTTATGAAATGAGAAAAACGCTGAATTGTTGGATCTTATAAAAGAAAACATGAATGTGGACTTTGAGGTGCATATTTAATTGTTTAGTGTCTCTTTAAAGGCTGCACGATTATAAGAAAAAAACTAATTGTCATTGTTCTCTCTAAATATGCGATTCAATTTGCGATTTTTATATCTTATACAAACCTGCAAAAACAACGAGTGGAGTAAGACATGTTGCTTTTAGACTGTCAATCAACATATTCTAATCTCAAGGTGCCACACATTAGAACAATATGCAATAATTTACTTTCAAAAATATTTGGCTTTATGCAGACCTTTTGTCTGCAACACGCTCTTTAACTGAAGAAATATTCGATAAAAACTGCACAGTGTTCATCATGTAACGTATCAGTAATATATAACAATAATGCAAGCAACTATTTAAAAGGATATCAACTTTTATTTCTCATTACAGTATAATTGTCTACCATTGTACTGTGATTAGAAAGTAAATACATGTGTTATCCTAAATAATGGATAAACAAACAAAAGTAAAATTTCTGTAAGCAAAAATGTAACCTAGATAGCTATAAACATCTTGATTTGTTTCCCAGTTGGAAAAATGAGGTCGGATGTTGTCTTTTTGTTTATTGCTTTCACATGATCAAGACGGCATTTTCTCTTGTTCGTCCGCTTTGATTGGCTCATATCAGTGCCTTATTTATTTGCAAAATTAACAGGTACTACTAAATTAGTGGAATCAACCAAAAACATTAGTATATTATTCGCCATCTTTGGTATATTTTTGCTCAAAATACAACTCTTACATATAGGAATATATAACAAACACTGTTGTAACAGTCGTTAGTTTGACATTGCCTGAATTGTGTATCAACTCTATTCAATTTGTGTGTAATTTTCTCCTTAATGTAATTGAATGTGTGCATTTTTATTACCACCACACCTTGAAAATAAGGGATTTTTTTTTTGTTTTACTTGTAATCTAATCTATTGTAGCCCACAGAAGATATCACAAAGTCTGACGCTATTTTTAACTTTTATTACCAATCTTTACGATAACAAACAACGGCACAACAGGTTTTACCTCCAATGAAAACACTTCCGTCTCGTGAGTCTTTCCCCCGACACACAACAACGCTTCCTCATTCTCCGCCAATCACCTTTCAGTTACGGACAGTGTTTTTGTAAACATGGGGAAATCTGACTTAAAATCCAAACCACATGAACATCATTCCCGTATAAATTGATATATACATAGCCTAATATTTGCACACTATTGACAAGTGTGCAAATATTAGGGACAAGCGGTAGGAAATGGATGGATGGATGGATGTATCGAAAACTTGACCACCTGAAGAAGACTGATCACCAAAAACCGCGCTAACAAAACCGGATTTAAACAGAACGCACGCTATTGTCTGGAGCGTTGTCAGCATGTCTGTGATGTGGACGTGATTTTAATATATATTGCAGATATACCCGTGGACAGCCATCTACAAACTGTGCAAATATTACGAGGACAGTGGCAGCTTTTAAGAAGTGACAAAAGTAGAGTCTCTAAACACGAGTACATTTTACAAGAACACCAGAAGAAGATGCTAAATTTGTAGCTATTTTTTTAAATAAAAAAAAAAATGTTAAAAGTCTGCAAACACTTGAAAACATCTCAACTAAGTACTTTGTACAAAAAGCAGCAAAAATTAAAAATATGGCAAAACGATGAAAAAAATAGATATGTTAATACTAATGAATAAAAACAGTTTTGTTTGAAATGTATGTATACATTTGTTGAGCCTTTTTAAATAAAATCATGTCATCATAGAAAATTATGCAAATTACTCGATGACGTAACCGTGACCACGCCCAAAACCACGCCCCCACCGCCACAGTTAATTTGGCAGTTTAGGGGAAACCCTGCATGCACCTAAAGTACTGTAACTTCTTGCAATTTCTCAACGCATTTTATGTCATATTGGTGGATTTACTTGTAATCACATGTATATGACTGAAGTATTTAAATGATTATTATGTTCAATTTATGTCACAAAATTCCGTAAAAATAAAAATGCATTGTTTTCTGAACACAATGAATATGTTTTAATTTGTTATAATTCATGGCCCCTCTCTGTATCTGCACATGCATTTGAATCCAAGGGTGGTAATGTCTTTTTGCATTGAAGGATTATTTCACAACAATCAATCATTACACTGAATAACACTATATTTTTGTATGTTGTCATTTAATATAGATGTTTCACACTAAAAACAAACTATCTAATATAGGGCTGCAGCTATCGATTACTTTGTTTGATTAATCAAGTAATCGTAGAAAATACGCTTTATAGCCTTAAAGTGTATTTGAGGGAAAATAGTATAGGTTTTCCTGAGATCTATAACCTTAATTTTTTTTGTAATACCATAAAAGCACATTATCAACATTTAAATTGCACTTTTAATGTGTGCATTAAGACATATTTAAAAATATATATATCTACTGTTTTCCATCACACAGATAATGGCACCCAAACGCCACCGCTCTCATGTGCACTCTATTCAGCAGGAGTGCGGAAACTATGGGTGCATATTTAACGTTCCGGGCACTCAAAGCAACATAATATAAGTCAAACCTTTTTCCAAATCGATATTAATCAATATAATTGAAAATTCAATCAATCAATCAATCAATCAATGATTTAATATATGATTTATGAGGTTACGGATTCATATGTAGACGTCGAAAATCAAGTGACGCAAAGCATGCTGGGAGCGTTTTCAGTTCCCAGCAAAAAAAAAAAAAAAAGCCATAACCTAATAAATCATTACTTTGATCGTTTTTAGTGTGAACATATGTATCAAATCACAAAACAAATTGGGGTGTGACGTTCATATGTTGTCAATATTCAGTGTTTTATCGTTCATAGTTAATATTGTAAGTTCCACATTCTTTATTTTCATGTACATTCTGGATGTCTCATTCAGTAAAAAAAATAAATAAATTCCATTCCGTTTTTTAAGGCGGTCGGGTCTGTCATAACATTTTTAGCTTTCAATCAGACATTATTGTGAGGTTTTGTATTAGTGTTCCTAAAATAGGACCCAAGCACACATACTGCGCAGCAGATTATTACAGTTTACACACATATATATATATATATATATATATATATATATATATATATATATATATATATATATATATATACACATACATGCATATAAATACATATATATATATATATATATATATATATATATATATATATATATATATATATATATATATATATATATATATATATATATACATATATACATGTACATACATACATACATATATATACATGTACATACATACATACATACATACATACATACATACATATATATATATATATATATATATATATAT